>NC_133434.1:31733279-31940779 GCF_011762505.2 Arvicanthis niloticus
GCTTGAGAGATTTCTGAACTGCTTTCAAGAAGGGAAGTCACCCAAGGGCCTAAATCTTAACTCATAGGTCAGCCAGGAGGGCAGTATATAGACTGGGGCATTGAAACGCCAACTTCTCAGCCCAGGAAAGGCTGGCCAGGTACTATCTGGGCATTTAGGGTTCCTCCTGCCAGTTGGAAGCTCCTTACCAATCAATATGCCCGTGTATGTTTTCGGGCTTCTGCAGTCTGGTATCAGGAAATGTGGAACTGTAAGGTCTGTGTGGGGCCTGTCTGGCTGCCTAACCCATGTGCTAGCTCCACATGGGAGGATGCAGAGGCACAGCTCATGTGGTAGAAGTTCCGTGAGCCTCGCAGGGGCAGGTGGAGTTGGTCTGTGGCAGCAGTGGAAATCTATGCAGTCAGTGACGGCAGGTGGCATATAGTCCACGTGGTATAGCAGTGGCTGAAGGCGGCAGTGGCGGTGGTGGCAGTCCATGTGGCATCAGTCCTGCCCGGTCACAGCAGCCAGTGGCAGCAGAGGAGGCTGCACGGTCACGCTTCCTAAAGTCTTCAGTTCCTGGTCAACGCACCAATGCTGTTGTACAAGCGCAGCTCAGGATAGACCACACTAAACCAACCAGTTCCAAATGAGGTTTGTTCAAGAGATAGGGCAAAAGTGAGGGCAAGAAGACCAGGGAAGAAGAAGAGAGAGAGGTCGAGGGCTCTGCCTATTTATATGGGCGGTGATGTAGCCTCTTGCAGGTAAAGATGGGAGGTAGCCAGGTGGATTCTGGGAATGTGTGGCGGTTGCCTTGGCAATGATGTGGGTGGGTCGCCTAGCTGTGATGTCACTGAGTTGGGCGCCTGATACCAACAGAGGGGTGCTGCTTACTGACTTGCTCCCTATGGCTTTCTCAGCTTTCTTTCTTACATGTCCCAGGACCAACAACCCAGGGGTGGAACCATCTACAATGATTTTTATCCTCCCAAAACAATCACTAATTAAGAAAATGCCTCACAGGCTTCCCTACAGCTGGATCTTATAAAGGCATTTTCTCAATTGAGGTTTCTTCCCATCTGACTATTCTAGCTTGTGTCAAATTGACATAAACTAGCCAGAATTATAAGTGATCTAGAGACGTTTGAAGGTATACAGGAGGATGTGTGCAGGTTATGCAAATGCCATACCATTTTATACAAAGGACTACACATCCATAGGTTTTGCTATCTTTGGGCATCTCAGAACCAGCTTCCTCAGGGGATGTCTAAAGCTCTCAGTGCACCGGTCATCCGGCTCAGGTAATTATCAAGACCTGATGCTGGATGTATAGCTTAGTTGGTAGCCTGCTAGCCTTGAATAGACAAAGTCCAGATCCAGGTTCAGTCTCTACCAAGCACCACATAAATTAGCTATAATGATGCATGCCTACAATCCCAGCAATCGGGAAATGAAGGCAGGAGAATCAAAAGTTCAAGGTCATCTTTAGCTACATTCTTAATTCAAGACCAGCCTGGACTGTGTAAGATTCTGTCTCTGAATGAATGAATGAATGAGAAAAAAAAATCAAGGCCATTTTATTCCAACATATCTTTAAATATATATATATATATATATATATATATATATTTCCAACCAGGAGTACTTGGGAGTAAATACTCTTTCTAATCTTTTTGTTTTGTAATTAATTTGAATATTGATTCAAATGAACAATGATATAAATCTCTTTGATGTTCCTTAAATCTCTTAATTGGCAGATTTCCTCACCATGTATTTGTTTCTCTCTTGTTATTTTTGGTTGAAAAAAAATTCTATAAAGCTTCTCTGTCTAGTACAGTAGCTACATTTGACAGTAGCACAAATGCTGGGAAGAAATCTGAAAACAAGCCCTTCTACAACAGTCTCAAGACTAGATAAAGATAGAAGACAGGGGACAGTCAGTAAAGTGCTTAAGGCTTTAGCATAAAGACATGAGTTAAATCCCTAGAATCCATATCAAAAGCCTTGGCATGGCTCAAGGAAACATCTTTTAATCCTAGCACTAAGAGGCAGAGATATGAATCTGGTTGGATCCCAGGGCTTGCTGGCCAGCCAGCCAGCCTAGCCTAGCGTAACCAGCCTCAGGTCTTAGTGAGAAACTGTGTCTCCTAACCAAGGTGATTGGTGCCTGAGGACTGAGATTATAGTTGAATCTATAGCCATTACATACACAATTCTGATGAAAAGACAGCATTTAGTTGGGGTCTGTTTCAAATGCAAACTAATAAAAAAAATGGAGCTGTAGAGATAGCTCAGTGATTAAAAACACTGATTACTCTTCCTGGGGACCCAGGTTTGATTCCCAGCACCACACTGACAGCCCATTCCACTTCCAGAGGATCCAGTGTCCTTTTCTGACCTCCTGGGGTACAAGGCGCGCATACAGCTCACAGTTATACATGCAGGCAAATGCCTATGTGCATAAAGTACAATAATAAATTAAAATAAATAAATCTTTAAATGTGAACTACATACTAAAAGACTCAATTTAAAAAAAAAAAAAAAAAACAGTTTATTCTGTGGTGGTTTGGATGAGAACAGCTCCATAGGCTCATGTTTGAATACTTGGTCCCCAGTTAGCAGAACTTTTTGGGAAGGATTAGGAAGTGTGGCCTTACCGGAGGACTGTGTCACTGGGGATAACAGGCCCAAGATATCTCTCTCTCTCTCTCTCTCTCTCTCTCTCTCTCTCTCTCTACCTGCCAACATACTTCTTGCTGTGATGATAATATATTCACCCCCTGAAATTATAAACAAGCTTCTAATTAAACGCTTCCTTGTATAAGAGTTGCCTTAGTCATAGTGTTTCTTCACAGCAATAGAACAGTGACTAAGACATATACTATCCAATCACTGATTTTATGATGGTTACATATTGCAGCGATATCATTGTGTCAGATAAAACATTATCAAAAATAATTTCAGTGCACAGCTATATCAAGTTTCCATGTGGGTGCCAGGATCCGAACTCACATCTTCACCCTTGCATGGCAAGCACTTTACCAATGGAGTCATCTTTCCAGTCCCTGAAGTAAATCTCATCCTAGCTCTCTGTGTCCTGGTCCCCTGGGTCATTCCAACGGAGGCTCAGCTTACAGTTGGTCTGCTTTCTTATAGAAGCATGAGCACGATGTAGTGTTTTAGACCACTAAATTGTGGGGCAATATAGTAAACAAGTCCCTTGCATGTTAGTCTTCATTTATTAAATTATGATTTTTATTTCTTTTTCTGAGTTGCTATTTATCCTCTCAAGCTTTTCTCAGTTGACTTCTTTTCTACTCTCTAATAATTCTAATAATTATCATTTTCTTCATTTCTTTGAGCTCATTTAATATGTTAGGTCTCAGATGGTATCTTTTCATGGGGAGGTCTTCCAAATGCCTCGTCATCTGTAAGAACTTATTTTCATCTTAAGTGATTTTGTGTAGGTTGGCTAAGAGTTGCTTTCTCTTACTCTTTTTTTAAAAAGGATTTATTTATTTATTTATTTGTTTGTTTGTTTGTTTAATGTGTATGAGTACACTGTAGCTGTCTTCAGACACACCAGAAAAGGGCATCGGATTCCATTACAGATGATTGTGAGCCACCATGTGGTTGCTGGGAATTGAACTCAGGACCTCTGGAAGAGCAGCCAGTGCTCTTAACCACTGAGCCATCTCTCCAGCCCTTGCTCATTCTTAATAACGGTAAGTTTTGTTCTTTGAGAAAGGAAAAGTAGCCCAGGAAAAATTTCCCAGACCCACTAGCTTGGAAGCTCTTCTTCTGCCATTTTGACAAAATGCTATTAAAAGAATCTATGGTCCCACTGAACTCCTTTAGTCTCCAACACTTCCTCTTCCTCACTCCCTCTCCTGGGATGCTCAGCTGACATTTGTCCCTAACTTTGTCAATGCAGAATTTATCCCCAAACAAAATTATACTGATTTAAAAACCCTAGAGAGACCCAAGTCTTCCAGAGTCTTCCACCTTTCCAAGGGTCCCCCTTGCACACATGTGCAAAGTGGACTCTGAAACTTCTAACTTTGTTTGATGCTTTTTGACTGGGCCACCACAAGTCTGAAGCTACCAGACTCCCAAGTTTTCCTCTTCCCAGCCAGTTGTCAAAAATCACAGGTTCTTGCTGTCGTCAATAGCTTGTGCTCACTTGTTCGTATGCTGAAATCCGTGACCATGTCTTAAATTGGGATGTCTAGCTTAAATTGGAGTTCATTGCTACTCAAACTATAGAATTCACAGGAACAGAATCTCCCAAAGGGCTGGTTAACACTCAGATGCCAGATCCCACACTTGGAATGTCTGAACCAGAGGTCTAGTGTGAGACTAGGTGATTGAGATGCTTCAGAGTCAGAGACCTTTCTTCAAGAACAGCAGCTACAGAAGCCTCTAAGTTTTTTGCTTTGCTAGCTAGCTTCATCATTTGACCTGCTTGCTTTTCTTTCTTTCTTTCTTTCTTTCTTTCTTTCTTTCTTTCTTTCTTTCTTTCTTTTTTTTTTTGGAGGAAACGGACAAAGTCAAAACTTAAAGTGTTGCCATTTTGGAAAACATCCTGGCAGTTCCGTGAGATGCTAAGCACAGTTCCTTCAAGAGCTGGAAGTTCTGTTCCTAGATGGGCAAAGATAGGTGAAAGTGGCTGGAGAGATGGAAACCGCCTGCTCTTCCAGAGGTTTGACTGCGGGCACCCACATGGCAGCTATCTGTAGCTCCCACCCCAGGGATCTGATGCCCTTATCTGGCTTCTGCAGGCACCAGGTATGCATTTGGTACACAGACATACATGCAGATACAATATCCATACACATAAAATAAAAACTGAAGAGAAGGAAATGAAGATGTAAGTTTTCACAAAAAGTTGCACCCAAATGCCTGTCTAAGCATTATTCATGATAGCCTAAATACAGAAATAACTCACATGTCCATTAATAGATGGGCAAATGAGTAAAGAAAACATAATATATTCATGCAATGGAACGTTTGCAGACTTTAACAGGAATGGAATTCTAACCCATAGACCAACGTGGATGACCACTAAGGACATTAAGTGTAATAAGCCAGGCACAAAGGGGTGAATATTGTATGAACCATTTATATGAAAATTCCAGAACAGGCAGTTTTATAGACAAAAAGTTGATCAGTACTTGTGTATGTAGGGTGGAGGGTGATGTCTAACAGGTGTGTGTTTTCCTTTTGGGGTAGACTGTGATGATGATTGCTGAAATCTGTGAATCTACTAAAAAAGAAAACAGTACATTGGAGCTGGGGAGACATCTTACTAGTAACACACTTACCATTTACACTTGGGGACTTGAGTTCCGTCTCTAGCACCCATGTAATAAAGCTGGGCAGCCAGTCTAGATGAATTGATGAACTGCAGGTTTGGTGAGAGACCCTATCTCCAAAGTAAGATGGAGAATGACTGAAGACGATGCCCAATCTCTGACCTCCGTCATATACACAACCGCACACACGTGAACACACTCACATGGAGACGAAAACTACTAAATTGTACAGTATATGAATTATATTCCAGCAAAGCTGTTATTCTAAAAAACAAAACAAAACAACTATCTTGTCACAAACTACCATCTACCCAGAATCCTCTTATTTTGCAAAATGCTAATTAGACACGAATGTCCATCCTTCCACTCATTGTAACAAGTTCCGTGAATAACGCCTTGCAGACAGTCACAGCGAGACATTCTGTTGTGCGGGAGGGGAGTTGGGGGTGGGGTGGAGAAGGGGTGGGTGGGGCCAGGGGTGGGTGGGATGGAGTGCACCAGAGCAAGGCTTTGTGGCTTCAGGCATTTACTGCCCTTAGAAGCCGCGGTGATATGGAATGGAATGGCCGTGATAAAGGCCCCCTTTGGCCTCTGAATTAATCTCCTCTGCTTGGGGGATCATGGCCCTTCGGTGCAACCCACAGCCGGCTGCCACATCCATGAAAGGAAACAGATCTGTTCCTTGTTGACCATTCTTTTCCCACTGGCAGACCCCTTCCCAGCCCTTCCGTGGGTTCCAAAGGCTGTCAGGGTCACGTCCATCTCCCAAGCCTCCCAGCCCCTGCCCCGTCAAGACACAGTCTGCTTTCCATCTTGTCAGACAACAAAGACACTGGAGGAATTTATTTATACCTCCAGACAGCTAATGAGACAATTCAATGAAAAGCAGCTCCAGCTTGCTGGAGCCTCCCTGGGTCTTTGATTGCCTTTTCTGTGTTCCAATTCCCAAGCATTTATTCTACATATAAATTTTCCACGGTGAATAGACACCATTCTTCGGAGAAACCCATTTGTTCCCTCGGCCATTTTATTTCAATCGCTTGTTTTGCTTTTTATTATTATTGTTAAACTGTAATTAATTCCCCCATCAGCTCCTCTTTACCGCTCTCTGCCTAATGTAGCATGAAGTGTCTTTGCTCACCCCAACAGCACCCCTATTCTGGAGAAGAATGAAGCCTGTGACAACCCCAAACCCCACAGGCTGCTAAATCTTTTCCTCTGTGGAATGAGGTCAGGGAAGGAGGCAGCGAAGGGGGGGTGGTGATGAAGGTCTGGGCAGGCAAGGTTGAAATGATTTCACAGTCAAACGACCATGGACCTCAATCTCAGTGAGACAGCTCTGAGTCTATTTAGCAGACAAACTGTAAAGATGCTTTAAAGGCTAGTTTGGGTCTAGAGAGATGGCTCAGAGGTTAAGAGTGCTGCCTGCTCTTCCAGAGGTCCTGAGTTCCGTTCTCTGCACCCACATGGTGGCTCACCATGCTTTGTAGCTCCAGTTCCTGGGGATCTAATGCCCTCTTTTGGCCTCCACGGGTACCAGGTACACAACAGATGCACATGTGGGCAGAACACCCATACATATAAAAACAAATTGTAAAAAAATTGTTTTAAGTTATCCATGAAGGGGCTGGGGAGATGACTCCGTAGGTAACATGCTTGCTGTGTTAGTGTGAGGATCTGAGTTTGGATTCCCATTCCCACATGAAAAGTCTGGGTGCAGGGGAAAATATTTCCGTGTATCTGTGTCTCCAGCACTAGGGGACAGAGACAGGCTGAGTCCTTGAGTTCACAGGTCACCCAGACTAGATGAATCTACTGTTTACTGTGAGCTACTGTTTCAGTGAGAGACTGTTTCCAGAAAGACTGTAGGCAGTGCTTGAGGAAGACATTCCATGTTGACTTCTGGCTGCCACAGTTGGGACAGACACACATAGAAACTAATGTAAACACAGGGGCAAAGACTGGATGGGTCTACAAGCTGAGTCACCCAACATTGTTGGACAGTACCAGAGGCTCCAAAAGAGCTGAATGGATTCCCTCCTGGCTCCAGGGGAGTAGGTCCTGCTGATCTCAAACTTCTAGCCTCTAGAACCCAGAGAGAGAGAGAGAGAGAGAGAGAGAGAGAGAGAGAGAGAGAGAGAGAGAACACAAGACACTATTAGGCTTATGGTCATTTGTTATAGCAGCCACCAGCAACTAACACTGTTTCCATACTTTGACAATTCATTATGAGCAGAGAACACGGAAGAAAAAAAGATTGAATGATAGATACAAATCCTCTGCCTTCAGAGTGTGGATGGCAAAATTGTTCATCAGCTGAGACTGTTCACAGAACTTAAGCTTAAAGCATGCTTTGGATGCAGGGAATGAATTATTGCCAGGCTGCTTTCCACGGCTTCACTTTTCATGAATATTTTCTCTTATGTACTGAAGCATGATGTATGGTTGGCTGGCTGTGACTCTTTTTCTACCTGACAGTTTTCCATCCAAGTGATGAGATTAAGGGTGTAGGCTGGCCCATTGGGCTCTACCAAAATGCCTTCTAAGTTCAGGTTTCTGGATTCCTTCTCCTCCCCCAATTCTCTGGGGCTGGCTCGCTCTCTCTCTCTCTCTCTCTCTCTCTTTTAAACACCTAGAAAGAATTTATTTCTATATAGTTAGAGAAGTTTCCTGTTGGCATGGATTTGCCTGGGATCCTTCTGAGAAGTTCTTTTATTTCGTTGTCTCAAAAGAGAGGCATATTCCAGCAGATCAAGATATTATATGAAGGTATTGCCCTACCATTCATGATTCTTGCTCTTTGTTTATTCATTCAATCAATAAATGCTATAGTAATTATGATGGTGTTGACGCTGACAAATTATATTAACATAATTTGTATTACAAATACATTATTGTTGTTGTTATTTGAGAAGGGTCTCATGTAGCCTAGGCTGATCTCAAGTTTACTATGTAGCTGAGGATGACCTTGAACTTCTGATCTTTCTGTCTCGATTTCCTGAATGCTGGGATTGCAGCCATGTATCATCACGCTCAGTTTTATGTAGAGGTGGGGATTGAACCCAGGGCTTCTTGCATACAGTTGATCACACTTTTCCTAATGACGCAGTTTTCTTTGTCACTCCTGTATTTGGGGAACTTGTAGCCATTCTCCCTGTGAACTCAGCTCATTTCTTCCCTCTTGCTCCCAACCTCTTATGTAATACCTGACGCACGTCCTTGCCCAGCCCTCCGGATTTCATTCCAGCTACTTTGGGTCCATATTATTTTTTACTGCTCTGTAGAAACAGTGTCTAATGGTGCAAATGTAGATCTCATAACCGACCCATGGAATTAAAGCTAAGTTTTCAGGTGTTTTAATATACTTGAATATTATCCTATGGGGAAATGATTTTCTATTGCTGCTCTTTCTGATATTTTAAATAGTTATAGCTTATAAAGTGACTTTTTGCCCAAAATGACATCTTGCTGTTTAATGTGTTATGGTTATACATGTGTTTACGTGTGTGTGTGTGTGTGTGTGTGTGTGTGTACATGCTTGCACACAAAAATCCCTCTGGTTATAGAAAGTTTATTTTTTCTCTTCCCATAACTCAAACGCTCACTGAATAAATTTAATTAAAATTATATCGTCCAACATAACAGATAGATAGGTAGATAGCTAGCTAGCTAGGTAGGTAGATAGATAGATAGATAGATAGATAGGAAGATAGGATATCAAAAGGAGAAATTATGGCCTAAACATTACTTCTTATTTTTAAAAACTGAAAAAGTAAGCATGCCAAAGTTTGTTGTTGAAATCAGAGGTCTGACTCTTGACATCAGCACCCTCAAAGAACTTCCCAACTCAGCTCTGTGGTCCCAGCTGCTGGCAGGAGCCCCACCCCTCCGTACTGATGAAGGCTTTTCATTTGTCAGAGCCTGCAGTGACCCCAGCCCCCAGCAGCAAAACAAGAGGTGATATATAATTTCCGAAGAGAAAGAGAGGCAATTGCCACTGATTGGCTGGGCTTCACATCTTCCTCTGGTTTGAGTGCAGGTCTCAGTGAAAAACAGACCCTTCATTCTCACAGAGAAGCCCCCAACACTGCCTAGGGTTGGGGCTCCCCAAGAAAGGAAGGCCTGGGAACTCCACAGAGAAAGACTGTAATTCCCTTTTATTAACAGAGGCTGTTGGTGGCCCTTGGGGCATTTCGGGTGTGTACTGCCACCCTTGCCATGCCTTGTGCTCTAACCATGGAGAACAGTGACCCAGGGAGGCAGGGCTCTGGTGCTTGTGGAGGACACTGATGGAGTATATTTCGTCTTCAGGTTTCTGCTTGGTTGGTTCTGGTGACCGTTTTAATAAACAATCCCGGGTTCCTAAGGGAAATGTCCAAGGTTCTCCAGCTCCTCTTTCTGAATTCAGGGACTCATCAACTGGGCCATACCTACTTGAGGTTCCACTCCCAGATGGAGCTGACCTTGCTGGTGCCAATGCTACTCACAGACAGAAGAGACCCCATGAGTTCCATGGGGTGTTTTGTGTTTGCAGTGAGAAATGAAAAAAAACAATACGAATTCTGGTTGAAGAACTCAGCTCAGCTTCCTTTCCTAGCTGTCTACTTAGGGTTAGCTGAGCACTTGTAGCTCTGGTCAAGAGACAGAGGCCTCCATGGGGTGGTCCTGGCCAGGATCTTCCCAGAACCCATTGATGAGAGTTGATTCCTGTTCTAGGCATTAGGGTGGGCATTAATTTATTGCCTTCTCTCTTTGGCACACTCAGGACATCAGCATCAATCACCGTAGGTAGCTTTAGGTGACATGGCGCGATGATTAGTGTTGACAGCCAGCCTGACAGAATCTAGAATGGCCTAGGAGACAGACTTTGTGAAGGATTTTCTAGATTCGGTTGAGGTGGGAAGAGGCACCCTAAATGTGGAAGGCACTGTTCCATGGGCTACAAAAAGGAGACACTAAGCCAAGCACCAGCCTTCATCTCTCTGCTTCCTGACAATGATGCCATGTGATCAGCTGCCTCCTGTCCTCCTGCCATACTTTCCCTCTGGATAGATGATACCTCACACTCTGAGCCAAAAAAAATCCTCCTTTTTTTTTTTTTTTTTTTTTTTTTTTAGATCGCTCGTGTCAGGCATTTTGTCATGGCAACAACAACAACGACAAAAAAGTAACCGACATACATGGAAAATGCAACACTGGCCAAACTGATAGTCATTGGGGTGGTGATAGTCACTTGGTTGGGGGATGGGTAGACTAATTGTTCGGTAGCTAGAAAGGACTTCTTTTTAAAAAATGTGACTCTCTGAAACTTCTTTGATGGAATTTGGATAAACTTAAGCTAATGGACAGCCAGGCTTGAGAGGTCATAGGTCAGGCGTGAAGTCAGACTGCAGTCAGATGTTTGTTGATGACTTCTGAGAAATACTCACTTCCTACAGTCCAGGCCTATATGATTTGAGCATGCCAACGTTTTACTGTGTACTGCTTTCCTGCTTCATATTGTCCTACAGGCCTCTTTGTGATCTTCAAGCCTTTAGGAACAAAGGAAAATTGACATGTGGAAAACCTTATGCTGTTCGAGCATAGAAAATAAAGAATGAGAGACGTTTACTCCTAAGGACAGATGACAATAGAAAAATGAAGGATTCTGAAGAGTCAGGACAGTTGAAGTGAGCCAACCGGGCAAAATATGAGGACCCCTGAGATCCCTCAGCAATCCCGAGTAAGGCAGTAAATTTCCCGTGGCACACAGGATGGAAGCTGGAGCAAGGTTAATTGGCCACTGGAGTAGAGGGATTCCAAAAGACCAAAGATTCTAGGGTTATGTGGGGTTAATATAACTAAAAACAGGCTAATTGATTTTTAAAAATCAGAAACCGATGAAGAAATAAAAACTGCTGGCGTAGCATTCCCGTCCATTTGGAGTAATACACTCACGCATTAAAAAGTAAACTCACACACTGCCCTCTCCAACTTCCCTCTCCGAGATTCCATTCGACGGTCCAGCTCTTAGCGTAATGCAGTCCACAGAGTCGGCAGCATGGGGATCCATAAACCATCTCGACATCTAATAGAGCTTTAAAAGGGGCCCTGAACACTGGAGGGTAAGTGACCGGTAATGGCTGATCTGGGTACAGAGGGGGAGGAGACAGGGCCCAGGGCTTCAGGAGAAAGTGGAATAGGCCCCTGGAAGGAGAATTTTTACAGCAGCTATAAAAGCAAGCCTCGCGTGCACACACAGCTAGATTCTGTGTTGGCCAAATATACCCGGGACTCCCACGGTTCACGTTGCCAGCCCTGGCTTGGGTTCTGGCAGCTTCCATCTTAGAGCCCCAGTGAAATCGCTTCAAGAGAGAAAGAGGCACCGCCAAGGTATTGTGAAGCCAGGACAAGGATGGCTCCCAGAAGGGTCTCCCTGTTACCAGGAGCTACAGGCAGCAGGCGGTCCTCCTGTCAATGGGCTCCTGGCAGGTGATAATTACTATTCAGCTCCAGCTTTTGGCTCCTGGGAGCCAAACAATGGTGTAGGCTTAAGGGTGAGGGCTCTGCCTTGCAGACACGGAAAGGAATGCTTGTACTTGCAAAATGCTATGATTTAGAGATGTGGGCTCTGCAGTCCATGCCCGGAAGGATTTGGAATGGAAGTGCTCACCCAGCAATACTCCCTAAACTCTAGGAGAAATTGGTACGCACCACTTTCCCCGTGACTGGTGACTGCCAGTTTAAACAGACTGGCAATGGCAGGCTGGTCACGCGCAGGCTGGCAAACGTGACAAAAGCCCTGATCTGTGACCTTTGTTGTTTTCCACTGGAATCAGTGTTCTCAGCAAGTCGCGGGGCTGGGAAGATGGGTTCGCCATCCCATAATAGATGTAAGCTCAAGGACAGAGAGCACAGTCGAACTCAGCAAGAAAAATAAGGAAGCGACGTGCTTTGTGAATTTATCACCTTTGGCTTTTATATCACCTACATTTACATTTAACATAATTTAATTTTTTTAATAATCTGTATGCTTTAACACTGGGATGAAAACTGACTGAGAGGGTAGCAACTGGCATTTGTGAACTGATAAGCTAACCTATTCCAGGCCACAACTGGCGGACCCCTGGAATCTTCTTTACTATAGAAGCCAGCTTAGCCTCAAACTCATGGTAATCCTCTTGGTCCAGTTTCTTAAGCACAGACATTACAGGAGTGGGCCACCATGTCTGGCCTTCTGGCGCCTCTTTGCTTTGCTTTAGATTGAATTTCTTTGTGTTAGTTTCTCCTATGCCTTTATCTTCTTTCCTTTTCTCATCTATTTTTGCCCTCTCTGGACTTCTCGCTCCACATCCCCACTCTTCCCTGCAGAGCCTGTCACGTTAGGATAGCCCTTTGTGGGGGAGACTAACAATGCTCCCCCACACCCATCTGCTCTCTTCTCCCTCTTCTTTGGGCACAGCAGGGGCACGGGGTGTGCTTTTTCTGTCCTCCAGCAGTGAGGCAGCACTGTAGGACCAGCTCTGGTCACTCAGCTGTGAGTGAATGTGACATGCTTCACTTGTAGACTGCAACATTAAATGATGATGTGAGGCCTTTTAATGCCCTCCTTTCCTGTGGCGGCAATCTTGGAAATGGCCTTGTGTTTAATGGCAGGGCCAAGAGATCCAAGGAGCTCAGGGCACTGGGTCAGTGCACAGGGGATGGCTGCCCAGAAGAGTCACCTGAATCTACTGTCAGTTTTGCGTAGTTTCATCTCTACAGTGAGCCACAGAGATTCTGCTGTTACTTTTTAAAATGTCAGCACTTGGTTTGTCCAACTAGAAACCAATTGTATACATATACTGCTGGGAACGCCTCTATTTCTCTCTACGGCCAGTCTTCCTCCATCAAAATTTCTAGGAATCTTAATATGCTATAAGTAGTTTGGATTTGTTTCCTGAGGCATTGGACATTTCAGCTCTTTTTAAAGCAAAGGACCCAATCTCTGGCTTGCAGCATAGAATGGCTGCTTGAAGTAAAGGTGATTCTGGCTTCTGGTTTATCCAGTACTGTGGTTCCACTCACCACCGGATCTGCAGATCCTAACACTTAGTCTTATTCATTTTTTTTCCAAGTGTGTTCCAGTGAGATGTTAATCCTACAGATTCGAGGAGAAAGACTAACGACCCAAATCATGACCAAATTAATTAAAGCAAGCATTTTTATTCGTGTACACAGGCTGACTCTCCCTAAGGTGAGGTTCAAGAGATTAGCATTGAACATGGGGAAGATAAGGGGTTTTATAGCTCAGGAGCAGGGGATTTCCAAATTTGTGGGGGGGGGGGTGGCAGGGAAATGGAGGGGGGTAGTTACAGAAACATAAGGGTAACAAGTTGGTCATAACAACCCTCTGAAACAAAGACATGGTTGCAAAGTGGTCATAACAAGGTGGTCATAATAATGTGGTTATAACAACTGTTTGAAACAAAGGCATGATTGCCATTCCTGGGTCAGGCAGTACAGAGCAGTTTGTAGTTAAAGCTCCAGGTAGGGCAGAGCCCAGTCACTGGAAATAGAGTTAATCATAAACAAGAATGAATCTGGTTTGTTTTTAACCATAAGATGGCTTTCAAGCCCAAGATGGAGGTAGGCTGGTTTATCAGAGACTCCCTACTGGGTCAGGGCACAGATGGAAGTCAAGAAGCCCCATCAGACTGTCTACAGGGTGATGGCTGAGAGTATTGGAGGATGTGAGGTCCGGAGTCTTGACCAAAGTGTAGAATCTCTATTCAGGTTTGCCAGTTATGAATTAGTGCCAATCTCATGGAATGGTGGGAGTATTGAAGGAGACGCCAGTGCAGATGTGTTTTGCATCCTGCTTTAATGACCACAGGTGGGACTGGGCAGATGGTTCAGTCAGGTGTTTGCCACACAATCGTATAGATGTGAGTTCAGATTCCCCAGTAAAAGCTGGGTGTGGTGGCCTGTCTGTAGTGTGTCTGTAACCCTACCATTGGATGGAGGCAGAGACAGGAGGTAGATTCTTGGAGCCATTGGTTAACCAGCATTACCACTCAGTTAGGTCTGGAATCAGTGAGCAAGCACCCTGTCTTAAAAAATAAAGTGGGAAACAGAAGAGAAGATGACCAGTTCTCTCTCTCTCTCTCTCTCTCTCTCTCTCTCTCTCTCTCTCTCTCTTTCTCTCACCATTTAGCACTCATTATTATTTCTCCTGAGGTTACTATGGCCAGCATTAACTATAGTTGGAAAGTTATGATCTTTCCCATATAGCTGCTACAGCAAGAAGGAATTTTCACTTCAACCTGGATGCAACAGGCTCCTCCCTTTCTTGTGTCTTAAACCTGGAATGATTCCTTGGTCATGTTTCTATACAGGGCATCCTGCTGACCCATCTCTACTCTTATGGTACCTTCATTTCAGTCTTCTTATTCTTCTTGAGGAAGAGCCCCCAGATGGAGAGGGGAGAACTTAGACTCTGAGGCCTTTGCCACCCACAGTCTCTGATTGCATTCTTCAGATAGATTCTCTCAAAACTCAAATAATGCCAAGGAAAATGTGTGTATGAGGTGTTGTTGTTGGTGGCAGTGGTGGAACTGGAGGGGATGGAGGGTTAGAAGTGGGGTGGCCAGAGTAGAGTGGCGGGTGTGAGTGAAGGGGTGGGGTTGGAGAGGTGGGGAGGATGGGGAGGATTTGTGTCATCTGGCTTTGCCACAGAAGATAAATTTCATCATTCCTCTTTCTCAGGGTGGAGTAGTCTGCAGGCCTGGCAATTTGCATATTGAAGGATAACACAAGGTGTTCCTGTCACCATACAGACTGAGATGCAGCCAGCAGCTTTTCTTAACAGTAAATTAATTAGTTTTAAAAATATAGCAGCAGCAGCACATAGAATCTTTGTAAGACAGTCTGTCAGAGCACACCCTGTCCCAGCCCCCAACAAGTTTTATACTGTGGTCCTCACAGAGAGCCTGTGAGATTTATGTATAGAGACAGCTCTATCTAAGTTTGAAATATGGCCCTTTCTGGTCATCAAATTGTTTACACCGATGTTTTCAGGTAGAATTGATAATAGGGAAAAAAGAAAATCTTACATCTGTAGGAATCTATTTTTAAAGTTTTGAAAGACATTCTAATAATGGCTGGGCTTCTCATAGGTGCAAATGGCAACCCCACTTCATACTGGATTTTGCAAAACCTGCAACAGATTGGCTCAAGAGCAGGAAAAGTCAGAAGTATCTGCCTTTGAGAAAATCTGGATGCCAGTGCTCAGATAGTGCTCACCCCCACCCCACTGGGTCTTACTCTCGGCTCTCCCTGTGTTGGCTTAGCTTCCAGGCCTAACCTTTCCCCATGGCGACCTCAGAAGCTCTAGGTCCTCTAGCAGGACTTCCAGGAGGAGACAGGAGGCTGTTCTTTCCTGGAAGCTTCAGACCAGCTTCAGACACTTTGATAGAGTGATTGACACTCTACCAAAGAATCTCTCCTTGACCAAACCCTATGGAGGTCTGGCCTTCTGGTCAACCCCGAAATGTTTAATTAGAATTGAACAATAAGAATCTTGCTAAGCAAGCCAGCGGTGGCGCAGCGGCTAAGGTAGCAGCCTGCAGAGGGCGAGCCTGTGCCATTTGCTCCCTCTCTCCTGGTTCGAATCCCGCTTTCCCTGTGTGACTCTGCATGGGGGGAAAAAATCCTGCTAAGTCAGAATACACACTCTCCATGTCTAGTCAGTTTGCTAACCCTCCCAGCACATGACTGGCAAGCATCCTGTTTGGTCAGAGAAACCAGTATCTTTCTTATGCTTGGTGTTTTCTCTTAGTAAATCTCTACCCACTGACTTCCATACTATTTCTTTGTTTTTTATTCCTACTTTTCCTGGTATTCAGATTGGAGTCAAATTTTTCTCTATAGCCAAATCCATTGCAGTAGTAATCCCCGTGTCACCTAATAGTCAGTCCTGCATAGTGCCTGTCTCCTTAACTGCTCATGAAGCATGTTTTCTTGTGAGACTCAGTGACTACTTAGCCTCTTTGGACTGACTGCTGACTTATGATACTGTCACAATCCTGACAGTTGCCATCCTGCATGCTATAACTTTGACTCATGAAACTTAAAATTCCCATTAAAAAAAATCTATATGAAAGGTATCAAAAGCTGAATTCTGGGAGATTGACCGTGTGCTATGGCAACAATAAAAATCTCATCTTTGTCTTTTTTAGAGTATCTATATGGTAGTGTCTCTGTGTGTGTTCATGTACACGTACGTCTCGGGACAGAGGCTGGCACTGGTGTCTTCCTCTAGCACCCTCCACCTTATTTTTGGATATAGCATCTTCTCAGGGATCCTAGACTCAACAATTTGACAAGCAGGCTAGTAGGTCCTGGAGACCCTTCTGTCTGCTTCCCAGAGCTGGGGTTAGAGATGTGGGCTGCTACATCTGGCTTTTATGTGGGTGTTAGCAGCCTGAACTCAGGGCCTCATGTTTGTGCAACAAGTACTGTACCCATAGACCCATCTCTCCAGCCCCTACAACCTCATTCCTTAGAATGCATTATTTGTGTACACTGCATTGTTGCCAATTGCCAACATTCCAGGTGCTGTTAATGAATCCGAGCAATGTTTGTCCGAAGAAGCCAGGGATGTCACCGCCTGCTTTGAAAGTAATTATGTGCCCAGTGGGAATATTGGGGTGTCTTGGAGAACAGTGGAGCCTTTCTCAGGAAACTAAAGTCCCAGACACTCCTCCACGACCACTAAAGCCACCCTGAGCCAGGGCTTTCAGGTTCTTGTCTTGGGAATTTGAAGAATGAGATCCACAGACCACAGAGAGTCAATTTCAGAAGCGTATTCTTGAATGATTTATTCTGGAATAGTTTATTCTAGATCTAGGTGGCAACTTAAGAAGGAGAAGGAGAGGGGAAATCCCAGGGTGCCAACAAGCGGGGGGCCTTTTAGAGGACTTATGACATAAACTAGAGTGAAGCATGGGGAAAGGATGAGCTTCTCAGTACAGGTGGCCCAGTCCACGTGCCTCCTGCCAGTGTCAGTTGTAAAGTAACAGGAGACTCTAGGCAGGAGCTTGTCTAGGAGATAAAGGAGATCTCTCCTGAGTCCTGGCCTCCAGCAAGGCTGTTCTAAGAACTGGTGGAGCGAGTTCCTGCTGAGTGGTCTCCCATCGGTCTCTACCTCCTGTTATCACCTCTCTCTTACTACCAGTCCTGTTTGTGACAATTCTGTGGCCTGTGTAGGTGTGAGTGGATGTGGAATGGATTGGTCAGTTTCCAGAACCACGTGGATGCATGCGGGGGATGGGGGGGTGGGGGGAGGACAGTTAATGGTAATGTCTTTTCCCTGTCTTACCTGGAATCACAGAACTGCAAAAACAGCAACACTGGGCAGAAATCCAGTATGAATGCGTTCTCTGAGGAGAGACCGTGCCCTAAAAGAAAAAGGTAAGTAAATAAAAAGAAAGCAGCTGTTTATCATAATGTAGTACTTTAAAACACAGTGATTAAATCAGGGATGGTGGCGCACAGTCAAGCACTTGGGAGTCAGAGGCAGGCCAATCTCTGAATCTGAGGCCCACCTTAACCTACAGTTCTACTGTCCTGAGTTCCAGGACAGCCAGGACTGCACAGTATAGTGAGACCCTGTCTAAAAAAGCAAAACAAAAACAAAACAAAACAAAAACCCAAAGCAACAAAACAACTCCAATAGTTAATGATCATGAATGTTAGCCAGTTCTCACAGATTATTCTGTTAAGGTTTTTAAGTTTATTCTGCATTATTAGTAGTATTTCTATAATTTACTGTTTCGTGTATGTCCAAGGTAAATTATATAAAGACTTTTACAGATCTAATTCATTTCATGTGCTTTATTTTTGCTGATTTGTCTCTATAAGAGTACATTATCACAGCGTTGACTTTGTGTGTACATATGAATAAAGATGCTGAAATGGACATCATACCTGGCGGCACATATCCGTTATCCAAGCCCGTGGGCAGGAAAGGATCAGGAGTTCAAGGCCAGTTTCAGCTTCTAGCTAAGGTCAGCCTGGGCTGCTTGAGACCTGATCTCACAAACAAACAAAAGATACAGAGATGTCCTCAATAAATGAAGATATGTCCTTTTTGTAGACCTACATTTGTGAAAGATAAAAGTTTGCCAGATTGAGCTGGAGAGATGGCTCTGTAGGTAAAGGCACTTGCTGGTGAAGAGCTCCAAACTCTGGAGACCCTTCCTCAAGTCTTAGGACATTGCGGCCACCCAAAAATCACAAGAAACCATACCTGGATGCAATCAGCAGACGTTTATTAGGGGAAGAGCCGGCGGTCAAAACGACAAGCTCTTTAGCTCCAAGAGCAGGTTTTTGGCCTCGAGTGGTGGGTTAAAGGGTCTTTTATAGCATGGGGTAGGGGAAGGAAGGCATTTTCGCCTGCTTACACATGAATGGTTGCATTTTCTCGAGCTTACACATGAATGGTTGCATTACAAATTTTGAACATAGCACTGGGAAGACCAAGGGAGGGGTAACCAAGAACAGTAGAACATTTCAGAGAATCTAGCCCAAATGATCTAGAGTCATGTGGAAATCGTTCTGCACACTCATTCTTCTCAAAAATGTGGTTTTTACCATGCTATTGTGTCCTATTCTGCCATTTCAGATTACTATCTTCTGGCTATAGCCCCACCTAGGTGGCAGCATCTTTATCTGTAGTGAGGAATGCCTTCCTGCCTTGGGCGAGGCTTGGGGAATGTAATCCAGCAAGTGTCCTTCACCTGGGATGTGAAGGCCTGAAATCTTATTTTCAGTTCCGAGTTCTGTAAGGTGAAAAATCTACACATATTGCATAAAATGGCCTTTATAATTTTTCACTCTACATTGGCAAGCTGGTAGCCTGAGTTTGGTCCTCAGCATGTGTGGAGGCCGGGGGACAACTTTCTGGAGTCTGTTTTCTCTTTCCATTGAGTGAGCCAAGACATGCAATAGCACCCACCAAATAAATAAATGTAATAACAAAATTTTTTGGAGCCAGGATTTTACTGTGTAGACCTGGGACTCATTGTGCAGAGCAGGTTGGGCTTCCACACAGGAATCTGCCTTTCTCTGTTTCCTTAGTTCTGGGATTAAAAGCCATGTATGGCAAAGTACTACTACTACTACCATCACCACCAGTAATAATAATAATAATAATAATAATAATAATAATAATAATAATAATAATAACAATAATAAATTTTTAAAAATTTAAGACATTTAAAAAGTTTTGCCAGACCTTGACATTTTGGGCAACTATACCTGTAATAGTTTTTTTTTTTGTTTTGTTTTGTTTTTGTCAAGATCACAAATATCACCTGTCATAGGATTTCATATAAAAATTACAGATCTAGGTACACATAAATGTTATTGTACTGTATATCTACGTACTTTAATTTTTAAACTATACTTTATGAATACAAGTTGTACACTCACACCCATCCAAACATCAGTAAGTCTGAATGTTAATGACTTGCAAAGAACGTATGTTACAGGGGAGTTTTATTCAGCCATAAAGAAGAATGAGATTATATCATTTGCAGGAAATGGATGGAACTGTAGGTCATCATGGTAGGCAAAATCATGGTAGGTAGAAAGGTAAGCATTGCACGCTTACCCTCATACACTGGCTCTAGATTTAAACATAGATATTTGTGGTAGTGAGGCACAGGTATTTAACACTCGGTCCCAGTTGGTGGCACTGTGTGTGGAGGTGGTGTGGCCTCGCTGGAGGGAGCACACCATTGAAGGTGGGTGGTGAGAGTTCATAGTCTCGTCCCACACCTGATTCACTCTGCTTTGCACTTGTGGTTGGAAATGGGAGCTTTCAGCTTCTGGTTCCAGTCTCCTGTTGCTGCTCTTCCCCTAGCATCGTGCTGTTTCCTTCTGGAACAATCAGGGCAAACAAATGCTTCCTTCTATACCTTACCTTAGCCGTGGTGACTTACCGCAGCAACAACAAGCTCTCTCTCTTTCTCTCTCTCACTCTCTCTCTGTCACACACACACACACAGACATACACACACACATACACATGTATACACATGCACATATACACAGACATATGCACACACACATACATACACATGCACACACACAGACATACACATACACATGCACACATATGCACACACACAGACACATGCACACATACATACATACACATGCACACACACAGACACACATATACACATGCACACACACAGACACATGCACACACACATACATACACATGCACACACACAGACACATGCACACACACAGATACACACATACACATGCACACACACATGCACACAGACACATACATACACATGCACACACACAGACACATACATACACATGCATACACAGATACACACATACACATGCACACACATGCACACACACATATACACAGACACACACACACATACATACACACACGTTGCTTGCTCACAGGAAGGGGGACTAGTTAAAGGAGCTGTGGGTGTGAGGGGTGGGGTTAGTAGGGGAGCCAGGTATGAACAAGTTGCCATGATATACATACATACATGCATGCATACATACATACATATATATCCAAAATATAATGATGAAACCTATATTTTGTATGTTAAGTAAAATTTAATTTAAAAAATATGTATTATTATTATTGCCTAGTTATTGCATAAAATAGCTTATAAAATATTCTGTGGTGTTTCTAATTTTTCAAATTAAGCTCTTTTTAAAAATGTGACTAGATGTTCCTGAAAGAATTAAAAAAAATTTTTTTTCTTTCAGAATTATCTCTTTAGGATTTTGATCTTCAGTGATTTCAGTATTCTGGTTACAATTCTTGGGGTTGTGGCTCAGATGCACTTACACTAGAATCTGGGAGGGGGAAGGAGTGTTCCCCAGAGTAACTAGAGGGTAAGATAAAACCATCCTATGTCTGGGGTGCCAAGGGCTGCAGCTGTGTTGACAGGGACCCTGGCCTGTAAGCACTCTGGTGTCTCCTGCCCCAGGCTGCTTTGTCACTCTGAGAGATTGCAACTGTTCAGAACCTCCCCTGGGCGCCAGATGCCTTGCTTTGACTCACAACAGGCATTCTTGAGCTCAGGTACACCCCAGCGTACCCCAGCTTACAGCAGCACTCAGAAGAGATGTGCTGGGATACACTGTGGTCAATGTGTTCATAAAAAAGGAGGTGTTTGTTTGTTTGCTTGCTTGCTTTAATTCCGATGGGGCTGGAGAGATGGCTCTGCAGTTAAGAGTACTGGCTTGCTTCTTCTCTGCCTCCAACTTGTGACTCATGAGATAAGCTCTCAGCTACTGCTTCGGTGTCATTTCTGCCAGTCAGCTGTTGTGAGGGTCATGGACTCTCACCCTCGGAAACTGTAAGCAACAGAAGAGCATGGGAGTGGCCCTGTCACACTCGTGCCGTGTTTACACCCATGGACCTATCTTGATATGACAGTAATAGTTATAGTTCACAGGGTTCATATCTGGATAAGACTCTTGGCGACCTTTCTCTTCCAGCCTTCTGGTCCTGTGAAGGCTAGTCAGCAGGAAAGAAATTTTCTGATTAATACCAACTTGGTTTCTTCATGTCCTGCAGCCAAAGAATGTAGTGTCCTCAACAATAAAATCTTGTTCTAATGGGCAACCGAGAACACTGGCAAGCGCTAGTACTGTGTTGTGGGACTCTTTGGCACCCCTGACCTTGTGACCTTGTTACCAAGGGGAGGTATCCTACACCTGGCATTGGCATCGTGCTTTTTATTTGTCAACCTATGACTTCTGGGGAGAGCATTATCCCCTATGAAGGGTAACTTCAACAAAATCTTTTTATATGAGTGTTTTAAACACACACACACACACACACACAGAGGAAGTTTATAAAATTGATTTTTCAGACTTTTATTGTTCCTCTCTCCCCACAGATCTCTCCTCTGCCCAGCCTCCTCTCCCTCTCCCCACTTATCCCTTCTCCCTTCTTAAGGGTGCAAGGCCTGGAAGAATTCCTTCCTGAATGAAGCAGGAAATGGCTCTACTTCTCTTGTGTACAAATCAGCAAGGAACAGATGGTCGCGTAATGTAACCTCAGCGCCAGACCCCAGCAAAGACCACTGACCCAAACACCCTCAAGGATCTCTGTGAGCTGGCAAGACCAAAGAAGCCACCCCCAGAAGCACATAAAATACACAGGACTTTGTTTCATTTCTGATTGTATCACCAAGTCAGTGACCAACAATTAATGCTTTAGAGGAAGATAAAATTCTCTGATAATGGACCTTCCCACTCATGTAATCCTAGGAAATATGCCTTCCCGACCCCTCCAGGCAATTTGCTCAGACCATGAAATATGCAATCGACACATGCATAATTGTGAATGTCATTAATGACCATAAAAACCATCCAGTGCCTACAAAACCCAAGCCTTATCTCCTCCACAAGGACTCCTGCAGCACATTGGTTATTCATGAAGGAAAGATGTATTTCCTCTCCTTTGTGAAAATTTAACAGCCATTAATTCCACCGAGTGAGAAGATTCTCATATTGTGGACAAGTTGAAGTTTTGCCCAGAGAAAAGAGTTGCACGCAGGATGCTCCCTGCTTGGGGCTAAGGCGGCTAGCCTATAGTCCTGACTAACCTAGGATAGTCATTCCATTATTCTCATCAGAAGCTATCTGTGAGTAAGTGCAAGTCTGCACCCTGGTTGTGTAGGACCCAGGACTAGTATGCTCTAGGGAGGTAGGATGAGGCAACCTATCAACCTCTCCTCCAGTTCAGTATCAACTTGAATGTACAGATTTAAACACAGCAGGCAAAATGGTTTAGTAAATGGTGGGGTGCCATGTCTCCTGACAAAATGCAGCCTGTTCCCAGAGTTCTGGGGGTTCCTGCACGGTGAAGCCTTCATCCTGCTGTTCTTGTTCCTCCTCACTGCTAACGATCAAGGTTAGCACCTGATCGAAACTCGTCCAATCAAGATGTATTCTGGCTAATCAGGATGTTTTCTGGCCAGAATGACAAGAGATCAGTTTCCCTCTGGATTCCCTGGACTTGTATCTGCAGGAGAGGCCAAATGGTATGTGATTTTACAAAAGCTAAGATGTGAAGAGAGGGGAAATGGAGTCAGAGAAAGAGATAGACGTTAGGGCACTTGGGGCACTTCTGCTTTCCCACACCCTGACGTCTGGCTGCATCTCTCCCTTTAGTTTCCAGAAAAAGTATCCCTGATTCCCATAACAAATTTCTTTCCAGTTTTGAAATGTAGGGGCTGAGGAGACAGTTCAGTGGTTTAGAGCACTTGCTGCTCTTCTAGAGGGACGGGATTCTCTTTTCAGAACCCATGTCACTATCTCTCACAACTGCCAGTCACCCCAGCTCCAGGGGATCCAATGCCCTCTTGGAGCCTCCAGAGGCATCCACACATGTGATATAGGCATACACAGACACATAAATGAAAGTAAAATTAGAGACTGGAGAGGTGGCTCAGTGGTGTTTGGTTCCTAGCACCCATGTCAGGTGGCTCACAACCACCAGCTCCAAAGGTTCCAATACCCTCTTCTATGAGCAATTACACACACACACACACACACACACACACACACACACACAAAAAAAAAAAATGAAAAAAAAAACCCACTGAAAAACAGGGTAAAAATAAATCTTAAAAAATAATGTATACTAGTTTAATTTTAAATAATTTTTGGTATCAAGACAAATTGCTTCTTAGATCATGGTAGGCCATTCAGAAAGCAGACCATACAAGTATATAAACAGCATGACCTTAAAAATATTAGACAATGGATGAGTTAAAAACATCAAAACAGCCAAGCATGGTAGCATGTGCCTTTAATATCAGCACTTGGGAGACAGAGGCAGGTGGATCTCTGAGTTTGAGGTGAACCTGGACTACAGAGTGAGTTCCAGGACAGCTAAGGCTACACAGAGAAACCCTGTCTTGAAAAACAAGACAAAACAAATCAAGACATTGTGATTACTTGTAATTAATGAGTCATTATAATGACTTGTAATAAAAAGTTTCTGTTCTTTGTTGCCTCTTTTTTCTGTGTATTATATATTTTCTAAGGAGTCTTTGTATTTCGTCTTTGATTAAACTAAGGACTGCCTTTAGGACATCGTGCATGTGAGGTTCTTCACTGACCACCATCTCCAGCCGAAGAATACGTTTTAATTTTACATTATAAGATAAGAGTTATTTGTTTAGAGCTCAAAACAGTTAATACTCTCCTTCAAAAATTCTGTGACAGGAATTGCCGATTCAAATCCGTGAGTGTTCTCCAGTGGAATCTGCGTCTGGAGAACTTGAGAGTTGTCTCTTGGTTGGAGAGGTAGGAGCCTGTGAGGGGAGGGGATTGGTGGCGGGGGTGGGGTGGGGTTGGGGGGATGGCTCTGTGGTAAAGGGCTTGTGCAGATCTTCCAGGGGATCTGAGCTTGCTTCTCAGCACCCACGCTGGGTAGTTCACAACCACCTGTTAACCAGGTGAATTCCAAAGAATCTGATGCACTGGCCTCCATGGACGACCACACAGGAGTGCACATACTGGTATTCGGAGACACAATATACACAGTTAATTAAAAAACAAAGGCTTAGAGAAAAGAATCGCAAGCTGTTGCAATGTTTCCAAATAACAGGTAACTCCATATGTAGGTGGGTATCCTTCACTCAGACTTGTCTTGGCCAGTCTCCTGTGGCTCTGGTCCATTGAGGTGGACCTAAGTAGAAAGGGCTTCACTGAAAGGCAAGCAGAGAAAGGCAGCCCTGCTTTTCCTTTTATATCTGGGTCATTATCAAAAAGTGCTGCCCATTCTGGGGCATGGCATTACCCACCCCCCACACCCCAGTTAACCCTTCTAGAAAACACTTTCAGAGACTTCACAGAAAGCTCGGCTAGCTTGGGGTGGGGGGTCAGCCCTCACTTGATGACTGTATTAGCTACTCCTCTTGTTACTATGCACAAATATCTGGCAAATGCAACATAAGAGGGAAAAAGTTTATTCTGGCTCACAGTTCGGGGACTACAGTCCAGCAGAGAAGGCAGGGAACTAGGAAGGTGAGGTGGCCAGCCACATTGTGTATGCAGTCAGGATGCAGAGACAGATGAATGGTGGTTCCAGCTCACTCTCTCCTTTGTATTTAGTTTGAGATCCCAGCCCATGCAACAGGGCCTCTCACCTTTAGAGTCTGTCTTCCACCTCATTTCATCCAGTCTAAAATAATCCCTTACAGACGTGTCTTCTAGACAGTTCTAGATCTAGACAAGTTGACAATTGATCATCACATGGATCCTCTACATGAATGGGACAAGTCAAGGGTGGAGATACCCTCACTTTATTTTGCTATTGACCATCGTACAGCTTTGACAACATGGAACCTGGGGGATGCGCAAGGTTGCGATGGCAACAATGTTTGACAGAGGCAGCCACATCCAGGGGCAGCAGCAGCCATGCTAACAGACTATAATGCCCAGTAGGAACAATGCCGGCTTCTAATTAGTGCAGTGGATCCCAGGAACCCATAGTTTTAATGGTTTATTTTATTGACGTATATGTTCTGGGGTTCGGTGTCCAGCACCTACACTAGGCAAAAACCACAACTACCTTTGACTCTAGCTCAGGGGATCTGATGCCCTCTCTTGATTTCCTCAGATGTCAAAAGACTTGCACACACATACAAGAACATATACGTCATGGTTTCCCCATGAGAACCCTGACTAATAGAATTGCTTCCTTGGTAAAGGTGGATTTAAAAAAAAAAATCAGTAAACTTCAGAGAAAGATTTAAAAGGATTCTGTATTCAGAAACCTAGTTTTGTGAAACATAAAAAGAAAATACCATACATATTGCTATGCTAAAATCAGCAAGCAAGCACTCATTTATATGTTTTAGATGAAAATGTGTGATAGGTACTGATGTCATTTCCACCTGTCTCAGCAATAACTGACACACTCCAACTTGTCAACTATGGATCCATGACATCTGGTAGATTAAGTCGTCTTCTTTCTATAGCTTGAAAACAGCTTTGTTCTTTTTAAAGATTTGTATTCATTATAAATATTGAGATCATACAGACAAGTACAAAGAGTGAAGCTTGTTGGGGGTGGATGTGAGTCCAGCTTTCCCTGGATGTGCACCTATTAACACAGCACACAAAGAGATCCTGCTGGCTGTCATCTCCTTTATGTGCTTAATCCCAAGTGTCATCAGTGAATTCCCATGTCATCAGATCCAGATCCACTGTCACTTTGTGACTCTAGGACCATCATTACTTTAACCGATAATTTTAATGCTATTGATGAGCCAGTATTTTTCAGCATTATACAAAAAAAAAAAAAATGGAGAGTGAAATCTTTGTCCTTCGGATTTTGTATGCATTGGCAACTATTGCCTTGGGGAGATGATGAGAGATGGTGTTTCTGGGTCAAAGGTACATTCATTTGACATGATCATTCTTACTATTCCTGGGCACTTGAGAGAGGGACTAGATAAATTTATTCACCACCAGTAGCTCATGAAAGGCTGAGTCCCAGCCCCTCAGCAGGCCAAGGCTTTGCCATTCTTCTGATGAATTCTCTTCATCCCTCCCTTTCCCGCCATGTCCTTCTTTGTAGATGCTTCTTTGCATAGGTTCCATGCTGAGTTTTTATCCCCTTGTCTGTAACTGATGCTTGTCCTGTCTGGGTCTGCCATTTGCTTAAATTCCTATGAGGAACTCCTTTGTCAATTTGGTCACTACATGAGCTATCCTTGGGGACTTAAATTGGATGACTAGAATCTAATCATGATTCTCCTCTCCTAATTTATTCATTTGGTGAAGGGAAGAATAGCCTTCATTTCCCTCCAAAATTGTCACCTCTCCTATAACTCCGGGGCAGCCTGGTTGGATGGGGGCGTGTATGGGTTTCATATCATCTGAGTAGACTGACCACTCTGGTGGTAGGGTAATTGACATTCCCCAGTTTATCCAAAAATTTTTCTCCTCTTTTTACAAAAAGTACTCCAAATGAAACAAATAGAGAAAAAAAAAACAATAACAACAACAAAAAACAAACAACCCCACATCCTCTGGCCACTTAGATTGATGGTATGCAACGTGACCCCTTGTGAAGAACTAGGCTTTTTGCTGGCTGTTTCTCCATCTCAGAGTTAATGTAATTTTTTTTTTTTTTTTGCTTAAACCTATAAATATATTTTTGAAATATATTTAGATTCTTAATTGACACATAGTATGTGTCTTAGTTAGGGTTTTAATGCTGTGAACACACACCATGACCAAGGCAACTCTTACAAGGACAACATTTAATTGGGGCTGACTTACAAGTTCAGAGGTTCAGTCCATTATCATCAAGGCAGGAACATGGAGGTATCCAGGCAGGCATGGTACAGGAGGAGCTAAGAGTTCTACATCTTCATCCAAAGGCTGCTAGCTGAATACTGATTTCTAGGCAGCTAGGATGAGGGCCTTAAAGCCCACACCCACAGTGACACACCTACTCCAACAAGTCCACACTTCCAAATAGTGTCACTCCCTGGGCCAAGCATATTCAAACCATGACAGTATGGTATATATTTGCAGAGTGTGACATTTTAATACTCCATGTAAAGATTAGATCAGAGTCATCAGCATATGAAGCTCTTCAGAGAGGCATCATTTCTCAGTGTTTGGGATCACCCAGAGTCCTAGTAGCCATCTTGAAATATTCAACTAACTGTCAGTCACAGTTACCCCACGGAGTCACAGAAGAACAGAAGTTACCCTTCTTATCCAGCCATACTGTATACCTACTCACCCAGCTCTGAGAACCAGCATCTATTCTCCACTTCCCTGGGGATAATATTTACATGCACATATAAGCAAGAGCATGCCATGTCTAGGAGCTAACATCACTCTCTATAACCGTTCTCTGTAACTCAATCTGTAGGAGAACGCAAGGATTTGTCAGCTGACATCTTGGTACATAGACTCTGAAAGTACAGCTATACTTGATTGCCACAACTCTGAGTTGAGGTGCAGGGCACGCTCTGTCTATCTGCAGAATGTATACTTGTCCCCTGTCCATGGGCTTCTCTTTCTACTCAGAAGGCTTCAGGGCAGCTGAGGAGTCACCTCATTCAGAAAGCTATCTATCTGCTGTAGAGACCAGGGCTGTCACAAATATCACCTATGAAAGTGGCGGATAAGCAAGAAACAGTGACATGTTCACAATCAGAGTGTAAGAGGCTACAGAGTATCCCTATGGGGACCCCAGTTTTTTTTGGGGGGGCTGGTTGAGGGATTGTGGATTTTTTCTCAGTGCTGAGGATTGAACCCCTGACCTTGCTCATGCTAGACAAATGCCACTGGGCTCTGTCCCTGACTCCAAAGTTTGTCATTTAGGAGTCCCACCCAACTGGTCTTTAAGAAAACAGATAGCTACTGGGTGTGGTGGCATTGCCTGTAACCCTAGTACTTGGAAGGCTGACACAGGGGGATTGTAAGTTTAAGACCAGTCTGGGCTAGGAGGCAAGACCAGCATAAAAAGAAGGAGGGACAGAAGAAGAAACAGGAGCAGGAGGAAGAGGAGGAAGTAGAGAGAATGAGATGGGAGATAGGAGGGAGGAGAGAGAGAGAGAGACAGAGAGAGAGAGACAGAGAGAGAGAGAACATACAAGCACATGAACACCAGGAACATCCCAGATGCTAGGCACTGTCTGATTACACTGAATTCATCTGAGTAATCCGGAATACTTAAGAGAATTTTGTAGAAATGTTCCTTAGTATCTACGACTTTATTTCTGTAAAGTTCTCCCCCCCCCTTTTTTTTTATAACAGCACATACACAAGTTCCAGGTATGAGACATAAGACATAGACACTTTTGGTTTTGGGGGGGGGGTGTGTGTGTGTGTGTGCCAGGATTTACCTAAAATAAAAGTCCCTTCAAGAGCATTCCAAAGAAGAGCTACACGATTCTCCATTTCCCACAGGCATCTTTCTACCCAGTGCCAGTTGGCCTAGGCCTTCCTGATGCATACCTTGCCAGACTCCCGCCACAATGTACTGCTGCTCAGGTAAGGCTGAGTACCTGGCACAGCCTTCGGCCCCTGGAAGGCTGAGGACGTGGCTGCTACTTTCACCCAGAGCTATGAGTTGCCCAGTCTGTCTGTTCACTGCTGTTTCCTGAAGCTGGGCCAGTATGTCTAGGAAAAGCCCAAGGACTTTGGGTTTGGTCCAACAAGCCCGTAAGCACAAGGCTTGGTTTTCCCCCTACAGGGGGCCATTAGAGGCTGGAGCTAATACTCTAGTAGATTCACAAATGCTGGGATGGTATTATAGCCAAGGCCCCAGCAAGGTGTAAGAGCCACCCTGCCAATCATCCCCTGCCTCTTGAGATCCCATATAAGGAGGAGTGAAAGGATAAAATGCCATTTCTTATTCGCCTGTTGGTAGCAGGAGCTACCATGCAGAAGCCGGGGAAGGGATGAGTATATTAGAAGGCTGGGGTCTAAATGAAGTCCTTCATTCCCTGCCATTTGAATCTAAATCTGGGATTAGCACATGCAAGTACTTATTCCAAAAGGTATGAATCTAACTCACACCCTAACATTCTTGTTCAGGGTCAGGGAGACATGGTCCGTCCAGTGCTGAGGTAGAAGCCTGACCTGGATCTGCTCACTATATCCAGCAGGAGGCAAATTTCCAGCCAGTAGAGGCTTAGACCTTCCTAGGATCAAAGCAGGAAGAAGGAAAGAGAAAGTGCAATGGGATGGGTGTCTTTGAAGTGTGGTAACACCACAGCTTATCGATAAGTGCAGTCATGTGGGCCTCAGTGTTCTGGACTTTGGCCAGTCAGGTTAGTAACCTTGGAATCTTGAGAGCACAATGGGGAAAGAGGGAGTTGGAAAGAGGCTGTGCTGACACAGAAGAGTAGCTTGCCTTCCCACTTCTGAATTCTACCTAATGGATGACCCTCACCTGAAGATTGAGGAGACAGTGCTCCAGGTCTCCCATGAATGCCAGTCTGGACATCTTGGCAATTAGACACCAGGACTAGCTGCTTATTCACTCCTACCAGTGAACTGACGTGCCACCAAAGAGGCTCACTAAGCCAGAGACCTCAGTGGCACAGTCACTTTGAGACATATACTCCTGCCCTAGTCTGTGATACTGGGGTGGCTGTTTCCTAAAATACCATGTATATCCTTAATGCCTGAGATTCATAGGACCATATGGGCTTTTTGTTTCTGTTCAGGGAACTTTCTGGTCTGGCTTTGGGGAACACTGATGGCTTTCCTGTGTTCAGTGAATTATCGAGAGCCTTGCCAAAAAGCACATGGATGCCCAGGTCCGAGTTAGATGTCCTAGCTACCTGGTGCCTCCCTTCGTGCTCCACACTCACCTGAAATCACCATTTACTAGTCTGTCTCCCCTTAAAAACAGTGACTTCTTTGAAGTCGAGGACCTCCCCCCACCCCCATCATTTCCCTAACCTCTCATAGGTTGTCACACAGAACTTAGCTAGTAACTGCTGGTGAATACCAAATTGCTCCAATGCCCATCTTACTGCACTGGGCACAAGACAGTGTCCCTGGAATCCACTGGCATTTCTATATAAACACTGCAGATGTTTGTTCCAAAGTGACCTCAACTCCCAGAGCAGGTTTCTTCTACAGGTGGACCTACCTGCCAACATGGACACAAGAGGTTCCCAGTGACGAGTTCTTGGAGAAGCCAACAGCCATGGCAGCCAAGGCCCTGAGAGGAGCCTTTCTCAACACCGTCTAATCAGTCCTTGCCAACCCCAGGCTTCCCAGGCTTGGCACTAAAGAAGAGCCTTTGTCCTGGTTTGCACATTTTCCAAGCTTACCCAGGCTCATACGGTCTGATCCTATCCTATTCACCACTCAATCAAAGAAGGCTGTGTGTGTGCGTGTGCGTGTGCATGTGAGTTCAAATTGCTGAAGGCATCAGCACCATGGAACTGATGACTGATCCTAGACATCAGGACAGCTCCCTCACCTCCTGCTGGCACTTTACCTCCACACCATCCACTTGACTGTCCTTGGCCCTGCTCTGCTGCTGCCAATAATTCAGTAATGTCACCAGAGGAAGAAGGACGCTGGGAGTGAGCAACTTGTAGTTTCCACTTTAAAAGGAAGGAAAAAGGCTTGAAGAGAAGGCACACAGGCAGAAAGACCTGAGCTTGACACGCCAGAACCTAAATAAAGAGGCTGGGCACGGAGGCAGCTGTAATCCCTGTACTGAAGAGGTAGCCAGAGATTGCAGTCAGTGAGCTCTAAACTACCCGAGAGACCCTGTCTCTAAAATGAAGGTGGAGAGCAACTGAGACACATGACATTGATGTCTGGTCTCCACACGTGTGTGTGTGCACACTTGCACACACATGATTATAAACATATACATACACAGAAGAAGATGAACATGGAAAGGTACCCTGGGGAGAGCCAAGCCTGAGCTTCTCAGCAGTGAATCTGACACAGTTTCATGGGGCAGCTCACTGACTGCTCCACCCAGGCCCTGCTATGCCCCAGGCAACACACCCACTGGCCGCTGCTTCTAGTCCATGGACCAGACCTCTGGGTCTGCACTGCCAACCAGTCTCCAGCTCCTCACTGCTGTCCATTATCCGAGGGCAGTCCTGTCTTCTCCACATCTTTATTCAGCCATACAGATGGAAAGGGGAGCATCCTAGTGATTTGCAGGGACTGTGACCCTGTCGAGTGACAGCTGCTCAGGACTGTAGGACACTTGCTGGCATAATGCTGGGGTGTTTGGGGAATACAGAGGGCATCTGCGTTCTATTGTGAATCTGCCTTCTCTACTCTTCAAGCTACAAGTCGTGTCTCTCCTGTCATTTTACCTTTGTCAAGAAATTAAGTGGCAGGAAGTAGGCGTGTGTGTGTGTGTGTGTGTGTGTGTGTGTGTGTGTAGTTGTGAAGGTCAAAGGACAACCTTGGGTGTCCTTTGGTCTCAACTTGCATAAAAGTTGTAAAGTGGTTGAAGTTGGTGAAGTGGGTGAAGACCCAAGGTGATGTTGGTGGAGCAACAGGCATAAAATACTGTGAAATGATTCCTGTATGTGGGGAAAGACTAGATGTGACGTTTCAGAAGAAACAGCCAATAAAACCACAAAGACTAACAGCCCCGAAAACTAGGGCTGTGTTACAGCCATTAACACAAATACTAAGGACAGGAAATATACATGATCAGGATACACTGAGTTGGAGGTTTGGGTAGGCTACCCAGCATTACCCATCAGGAAGCAGGAATAGGACCTCAGTTTGGAGACGGTGTTGGGGGGGGGGTGATGAGTTAGAGCTACAGGAACTGTCTGCATACAGTGGACAGATAATAGCATAAAAATAAATGGACGTTTTAAGGGAAAAATCCTCAGGGTGTCCCCTCTGCCTAGAAGGCTTTCTCCTTATGGCTGCTGCCCTAATTACTGTTAGTTGAAAATCCCAAACCAAGTGACTTAGAACAATGAGTATTTTATTACCCGAACGCTCTTGATTCTGAGCATTCACTGTGCTTAGTTAGGGAGTTCTTGATCAGAGTCCCTAGGCCATTCCATTATGTGTTCCATAATGTCATTTTGGTCTGTGACCAGGTACATGTTTGGTGGTGGACTCACTGGAGTCTATTGCCTCATGACATCACAGCTGTGTTACTGATATAAATATGCTCCGTAATGGTCACTCAGCGATGCAGTATACTAATGATGACTTCTTGGAACACATCCCATTATTACTGGATACAAGACTTTGACTATGACCAGATAAGCCCTCTAGAGATGATTCTATCATGTGTCCAGAGTTCAGGCTAGAAAGGACCCGACAGGAAGTAGAGCTATCGGTGCTCCCCGGGGCTTGTTCTGCTCCCACTTTATTTTCCTAGTCCAGAAGGACAGGGTAAGCCAGACTCTGATGTGGTGGTTCCGATGCACCCACAGAAAACTGGGCATTGTGGCTCAGCTCTGTAATAGGAGGATCACAGGACCTTGTTAACCAGTCAGTTAACAATTGTTAACCTATCAGTGAGAGCCTCGTACAGTGAGAGACCTGTGTGGAGAAAACAAAACAGAACTTGGAGAGTGATGGGAGAAGTCACCTGATGTCAAACTCTGACCTTCACACACAGGTATCGGCAAGCACCTACATACATCTCTTTCTCTCTCACTCACACACACACTCACACTCATACTCATACACACTCACATATACATACTCATAGTCTGTCACACTCACACACACATTCACTCACACACACTCATGCACACACACATACTCACACACTCACACATTCACACACACTTTGTCTCTCACACACACTCACACACACATATACATACCCATACTCTCTCACACTCATACACACACTCACTTTCGCTCACACACTCAGGCACACACACATACACACATACTCACACTCATGCACACTCTCACACACACTCATACACTCACATATACATACTCATATTCTCTCACACTCATACACTCACACACACTCACACACATACACACACATACTCTCACACTCACACACACACACACTCTCACACACGCATTCACATACACACACACTTTCTCTCTCTCTCTTTCCCTCTCTCTCTCTCTCTCACACACACACAGACCCAATGCTTCAAACGAATATTTACTCAGACATTTCTGATGTGAGGGAGGGTTGGGCAGACCTGGAAGATAAAGGAGGACTTGGAAGAATTCATTCCATTCAGCAATTCCAACCCTAGAGATTACATCTAAAGACATGATCCTGGGCAGGCAAATATTATCCGTACTGAAAATGCTCACTGAAGTCAATGTTATAATAGCAAAATACTGGACAAATTAAGCATTCAAGTGGATGCCGATTAAATAGATTACACTTAATTCACTTGCTAAAACATTATGCACTCATTAAAAAATAATTTTTTGAAAACTATTTGTCAGCACAAGAGCGCACTTACAACACAGAGTTCTCTGTAAATAAAACAGAATAGAAACCGCATAAATTATAGGAAGTCGTATGATCTCCACTTCATTCCAAAATTAAATATGTATGAAGACTAAAAGTAAATCCCACGAAATGTTAACAGTAGTTATGTCTAAGTGATGGAATTACAGGCAGTTTAAATTCTTTTTTTTTTTTTTCCTGTATGCCTTTCTGTTGTATTTTTTAAAAATAAGCATGACGGTTTTGTCATTAGGTAAAAGAAGATATTTTAAGGGGAAAAGACTCAATAATCTTTCCAATTACTGGCTTAGATGATTAGCCAAATGGAGAAAACATTTTTGGGGGGTCTGGAAAATAAATTAAATAATTTATGATAAAGGTCTTGGGCTAGAATAACTCACACTTTCAGACACCCGACATGCAGGGAGGCAGGCTTGGAGATGCACAGAAGTGCTATCTTTGAGGTGTGAAATTTCACACATGCTGCAGCCTGCATGTCCTGGGAAGCATCTCCTTTAATGGTACATAGAAACTTGCTGTCCTCCAGCCCTAACTGAGACAGACTCCAATGGTCCTCAGAAGTGCTGAGAGATGTCCTTGTGGGTCAGCCTCAGACTTTCTGGGTAATGAGGACCAAGTCCATTAACCTCTTTGAGTTCCTGAAGCCCTCTCTTCTGACATGTAAGTCCATGGCCATCAGTAGGGCTCTTAAGGGCAACGCAGAAGAAAGTAAACGCCATACACAAGATGGTTTCATACAGAAGCCTGGGCTGAAGGATAGGGAGAGTGATAACACACCACTGTTTCTGAGTGGACAGCAGAGACCTGTGGGTGGGGGGGTCTTCCCAGGATCCTTTTTGGGGTGGCACTGTTGTGAGTACCTAGTACATGCTGATGGAGCTGCCCCGATCCCTCCTCTGCTTCTCTGCCAGGACAAGCACTTTCACAGGTCTTAGTCACTATCCCAGCATGAGGCTGCCTCTCTCTGGGCTGTGTATTCTGCAGTGATGACAGGTTTCTAAAACAAGACGTCTACATGGACACCAAAGTTAGCCCTGAGGACGTATACAGTCAGTATTCAGGCCTTTCCCCACGCGCCCATGACCCAGGATGCTAAATCATGTTTGTGAAATGCCAGGGACCCCAAGCCCTAAGTGCACCACAGACAGGGCACACAGTAGGCGATACCCGAGGACGGGAGGTGGTCAAGTATAAAACAGGGTATGATTGTAGTCTTTAGAAGCATATTGTGCAAAGTGCAGCTGAAAGCTGAATATATTGTAGGAAATTATGTTACTTAATACTAGCAATTTAAATAGCAGAAGACCATCTGGAGCATTAAATAATAGAATAATGAATGTTGTTTGTCAAGAAGGAAGCTGGCTTATGTGGAGAAGATGAGAAAGCAGTCTGTAGCAGAGACTGAGGAGGAGTGTTGGCCGTTTTGAGAAGTTCGTAGACAGCAGTGACATGGAAGTTTTATTAATTTACTTTTCGAGTCCTCTGTACCAATGTCACAGCACTTCCAGCTGACAGGGTTATGTGCCGGGGACGGGTCCAAGAGCAACACACAAATCTACATCAGGACCCAAGTTGGCCACTCACTAGCTCTAGCATGAGATCAGGGATGTCTATCTTTTGGAATCCAATGGTTGAAACATCAGAGTACCTATCCTACAGAACAATTGGAAAGATTAAATAAGGTAATTTTTTAAAGTAAGTGTGTGTGTGTGTAGAAGCCAGGGACTACCTTGAGAATCTTCCTTGAATGTTGTCCATTTTAATTGTTTTTCAAGACAATTACAAGGGTCTCCCTTTGTAGCCCTGGCTGTCTGGGAACATACTATATAAACCAGGCTGTCTTGAAACTCACAGAGATCTACATGCCTCTGCCTCCCAGATTCTGGGATTACCGGTGTGTACCACAACACCCAGCTCCATTTTAATTTTTGAGTCAGGATCTCTCACAGAACCCAGAGCTTATTGGTGAGGCTTGCCGGCCAAAGAGCTCTAGCAACCCACCTATCTCCATCTTCCGCCCTTACCCACTGCTGGAGTTACAAATGCCTGTCTCCATGATAAGCTTTTACGCTGGTGCTAGGAATCCAAACTCATTCTTATTTGGCAGACCCTTCACCAACAGCCATCTGACTGTGCCGTGTTTGGGTGCACCCTCTCCATCCTTGGGAGATTGGTTCTACTTCCTCATCGGTACCCGACTCCCTTATTTAAAATGTGATGTTTAAATGTAACCTATCCTCACCCTCCTGTGTTCATGCATTGTCTCTCCATCCCATAATACCTAATACAATGTTATATAATTCATTGCTCTGGTGTAATACTTAGGGAACAGTGATAAGAAAGAAGTTGGTGCATGCTCAGTGTGGTTAGTTTTAAAAACATAATTTTAGCTGTGGTTGGTTAATTTTGTTGATGAGAACAACATAGTCCTCAAGGGCTAACTAGAAATGCTAAGTAAGAGTGAACAGCACTAATGGGTAGCCAGAAAGATCTTAAGAGGCAGAGATAGTGGGCCTCTGTGGTAAAACGTTATTTGCAGAACGCGGCAGGTCCTTTACACAAATGAACTCACAGCAGCTTCAACTACAAGAATAAGACCTGCATGAGATCAGACCAACCCATTCCCAGCATGGAAATGGGAGAGACTCAGGAAGTCCCTCCTCTAGCTGAGAAGTTATTGGTAATTGACAGCTGCTGGGTATGTGTGTGTATGGGGGGGGGTGGTTTTCTTCAGAGGATGTGGCACTGAGAGGCCACATGTGACCCAGAAGATGGTCCTATACCCATGAACATAGAAGCAGTGTTAAATAGACTCAGTGGATTAATAATAATAATAACGAGAGGGAGTGGTAGAGATAGAGAAAAAATAGAGGGAAAGAGATAGATGGGTGAATCTGATTAAAACACATTATGTATGTGTATGAAATCTTCAATAAAGAGTTGTTACTATAAAAATGGATTTTCCCAGTCTGTTCCTCCAAACTGTCTAAACTCCCTCAAACACTTCACAAGGGTAAGATTCATGTGTGCATTATTTCTCTACCATGTGCCCAGCATGTAGCAGACCCAACATGAGGAAAAGGTTCAATCAAATATGAACACAAGGAAAATCTACACTTTGCCACCGTTTCTTGTGGTCAGTGACTTCTTGGTTTTAGTTTCATGTCATTGATTTCCTTTTTTGCTGTTATTCAAGTGCTTTAAAACAAATTACAGAACTCCTGACCTTTTTTTCTTATACATTTCAGTACATGTCTAAAAATAACTCACTTGCTTCAGAACTATAATATGATTAGCATACTAAACAAAATTAATAATTCCCCAGTATCATATATAACTACTTATTCGGGGTTCTTCAATTATTCCTCAAACATCCTATCTCTTCCCAGCAAGATCAGAACCGGAGTGGAGGAGGGGCTGTTTTAAGTCCCATGTGGAAATAGCACCTTGCTGTTACATGTAACACTGGCTTATTAAAGATACTGAAGAATAGATTAGCTAGTTAGGCCACACCTAGCATTCTTTGTCTCCCCTGTCTTCCCCATGAGAGGAAAGCTAGTTCTAAGTTGTGATGTTATTCAGGTTAAACCTTTTCACAAGAAAGATATGGTAGATGGCGATGTAGGTGGAACACTGAGTCACTCAGAGAATTTCATGTCAGGCCGGTCTAACTCAGTGATGCTAAGATTGATCAGCTTGAAGTGGAGGTGGCTGGGTCCCCTCACTGCAAAGTGAGTGAGTCCTTTACTCTTTTATCGTTAACAGGTAAGCTGTGAGGTGAAAATTGGTACCTGGTCAATTCATAGCTCACCATCAACATTTTAGCATCTACGGATGATCTTCATCGGAATCAATTATCCCACAGGGGTTGCAAAATGCTAATTTTTCAATCGCACCCTCCCTTCTTTATTTATTGGCTTGTGTAACAAAGGGCTTTCTCTCATCGACTGGGATATATAGCTCCTCATGAAAGGCGGGATGTGTGTGCAGCATTCTTCCACTTTAATAAGCCACACTCAAAATAAGGTATTGGTAAATAGCAGCATGTTTTAAATGCTGGAATGAGTTAAAGCAAAGCTATGCCCGGGAGCTCCGCTATCCCCTAGCTGAACAATTGTTTTAGCACAAGCCCGGGAAGGGGTGGGTGCACTAGACTGTGACCATTGTGCAGAATGCTTAGTGCAAATCTCACATCTGAATCCTCAGATTTTTAAGGATAAGGTTGACTGATCCTAAGTCTAAATGTTGTTATTGCATCTCAACAGATCTTGCTTATATGGCTTATGGGCCCAGTGATAATCTTTCCCTTGTGATTATAAATGTCTTTTTGAAAATACATCTGTGTGTGCATGTCTCTCTCTTCCCCCCTCCCTCCCTCCCCTCCCTCTCTGTGTGTGTATGTGTGTATGTGTATATGTGTTGTGCACATATCCATGGGGGAGTGCCTATGTCATCTGTTGTTGCTCACATTCCTGTGTACATATGTGTGGGTCAGAGATCAACCTTGGGTTGGTTTATCAGGTGCCTTTTGTTTGAGACAAGGTCTTTCATTGGCCTGAGACTTCACCACAGTCTGGCTAGCTGGCCAGTAAACTCTAGGGAATCTCACTGACTCCACCCCCTACCTTCCCAACATTCGGGTTACAAGTGCATGCCACCACACCCAGCTCTTTCCATTGCTTCTGAGGACCCACACTCAGGCTGCCACACCTTTGAGGTGAACACTTGACCATCTCTGTCTCCATACAAATTCTTATGTCACACTTTTCCCAACGCTTCCCTGGAGAGATCGCTCATTCCAAAGTCTCATGGAATAAGTTTTGCAACTTATTTTTTTTTTCCGATTAGATCTTTATTTTGAGCATTTCGGTGGGAACTCCTGATTCCAAATTATCAAATCAGTGTAAACGGCTCTCCCCCTCCCACCGACTACACCTTTCAAGGGTGGCTGGGCCAACCACTAGCAAAAAACCTCGGTTCTCTCTCCAGCCAAACAGCACAGACTGCACTGAGTTCTTTAATGTGGTCTCGTAAATCCAGCCCGGCTTATTGCCTCTACATTCCCAGTCTCAGCTTCTCTCCCCCATTCACGGAGCCCAGCATGGCTGCAGGGTGCTCTCTTCCTGAAATCAGAGGCAGACCGTCCTACCCTCTCCCTGACCCCTTTGCCGCCAGCCTGCAACAGAAGCTCCCCTCTAATTGCTGCTCTGCCTCTCTCAGCAGAACTTGACCTCGTTCTGGGTCCCTCTCTTAAAGCAACTGTCTGTGTTTTTCATTATGTTTGCCAAGACATATTAGTTTGAACTTTTCCCGGACCTAACTGGGTTGGCTCCTTTTCCTTTAAACCTCTGAAGGCAACAGGTTCAAGAATGCAGCCTTTGGTGGGAGGAGGGGTTTGGCCTAGAAGTCTTAGGAGCGAGCTTGCAGCCAGGACAGTTGTGATAATCATATATCCCTACTCTGGACTGCACGCGGACTGTCCCTTTAAGAAGTAGGAAGACTCTGGGTCCAACTTCAGACCTCAGTTAGAAGTTGAAGCCACAAAGAGAACACACACAGCCTGCCCAGAAAGCTGCCCAGCCTTGCCATGGACTGTCTCCTACCAGTCTGTTACCCGAAAATCCTCAAGCCCGTCCCACGCAAACACAAATGTGAACACTCTCTAAACATCGAAGCCTTTGGGCGAGCCTCCGCCCTGCAAAGGAAGTCGAGAGCCAAGTTCCCGGGCACCCTCAGCTTCTGTACTTTGGCCAATCAGCCAGCAAGAAGCAGCACCTCCCCCCCACACTCGATGCATGCTAGTGAGAATTCCGTATGATTTCTGTGAGGATGTCATCTGCAGCTTAAGGGAATAATTCCCTTGGAAATAAAAGTGTTCATGAGCCCTGGGAGAAGAGAGGAGAGACGCGGAGATGGGAACGCTAATCCGAAGGGAGTTTTCCAGATTTTAGCTTTGCTAGGGAAAAAAGTAAGAGAAAAAAGTCATCCATAAAAAGTGCTGGAAAAGCTTCATGCAGTCTGGGGCTTTTGCCAAGGGACAGATCTCCATCAACTCAGTTCCTTCCAGGCCCTTTTCTTGTGTGTTCTTTGCTTTCTTCTCTCCTTTGTCTTTTAAGCAGCCCTACTTGGTCTGGGCAGCAATCTTTAGGGCCAGTGAAGCTTGTATCAGGCAAATCTTAGAAACAGGTGTAGTCGGCTCCCTGCAGAGGGGGATAACACATCATTTTGGGATGTTGGCAAGGAGATCCCATGTCAGCCTGGTAGGCCCAAGATTCTACGTGTAGAACTTCCGGCTTTCCCTCCCAGGCTGTTACTTGCCCATTGCTTCCTGATCCTTCCTCTCCTGCAAGCCTGCCCTTCTGGCATCCAGACAGATGACTATAGGCATCTTCCAGGCAAGAGGCTGCCTTTTTGAGACCCCTCCCTACTCTTGTTTCTGACAGGACTCATCTGCATGGCTTAGCATATCACAGGATGGCCTTCTCCTGACTTCACCATCCACATGCATGACCCCAGTGTCTTTGTAAATAAAACAGTAGAGGTTAGCTTGCTGTGGAGAGAAGAATACACAAATCAATATGCAAATAAGCCCACACCAGACTCTGCAAATTAGTGATGGAGCATCTCGGAAGACGGGTGGTGGTGCGGCTTTTCTGCTGAACTCTGTCGGAAGTGCCATGGTTCCAGATGTGGGCCTTGGGAGAAAGTGAGCCAGGATACAAGATCGCTCCTGGATTGACTTTACTTAAACATATCCCAGGGACCACTGCTGGTTCAGTCTCAAGCTTTGGTTTTTCTATCTCTTAATTCCCTGCCTCTCAAACAGATTTTATAGTGGGCTCATGAGATGATGCCCTCAGTCCTGTTGAGAATCTTTTTTTTTTTGGAATTTTGACCAACCATTCTGAGAAAACAGAAATGGGAATTTCCGTCATTGGCCAAAGAAGACTCAGTTGTTCCCAACCTGGAAGGGAGAACAACTTCTAGAGGGAAAGGTAGTGATTTCTCATGTTGAGTCGAAAGAACAGGCTCTTACTGTTCACCCAGAGTCAGAGCCATCATGTTACTGAGGTGAGATCTCAGAGAAGATGGAAGAAACTTCCAATCCTGTGTGTCCTTATGCACCTAGGCAGCACAGAAAGCTACCAACTCCAGAGCCTGGCTTCATAATCCTCTTACCAACTCACAGCCTTACACCCAAGCAGCTGCCAGTCTCTTCTGTTTAGCTGCATTACCAACTGATCCACACCCCACCCCACCCCCACACACACTCCCTTCCATCTCTTTTCTTTCTTCAGATTCCTCCATCTCATCCCTCTACTTCTTTCTCTTTTTTTAATTTAAGTTTTTAAAATCATTTACTTTACATTTTGCTCACTCTCCCCCTCCCGGTCACCCCCTCCCACAATCCTTCCTCCAACCTCCATCCCCTTCTCCTCTGAGACAGTGGCATTTCAAGTCTCTGAAAGACTGGGCACTTTCTCTCTCATTGAGGCCACACAAAGCAGCCCAGCTAGAAGAACATATCCTACGGATAGGTAACAATTTTTGGGAGAGCCCCCGTTGTGGGGAAGGACAGGAGAAAAGGCTGGATGGCCATGAAAATGAATGGAAATCTACAACTGATGGGGTGAAGAGATGGGGGATGAAACAGAGACCTGGGATAAGGAAGGCACCCAAGAATCAATGGGGGTGACCTTAGCTGTGACTCACTACATTGAGGATGTAGAACCTGAAGAGGCCACCTCCTTTAGTCAGGCAAGAACCCCAGTGGAGCCATAGTGACACCAACCTAACCACAAAACTTCCAACCCCAAATCTATCCTGTTTGCAAGAAATGTAGGCAAGGGGCATGAAGCAGAGACTGAGGGAATGGCCAACCAATAACTGGCAAAACTTCAGATCCTCTTCTGTTTCTAAAGAGTAACATTTGAAAGGTACCTCAGTCAGTAAAGCTCAAAGCACTCACCTTGCAAGACTGGGGACCCGAGTTTGCTCTCCCAAACCAAAGTTGTTTTTTGTTGTTTTGTTTTTGTTTTTTTTTTTAAACAGCCCAGCATGGCGGTACACTCTTTATAATCCCAGTTATGGGGAGGTCAGATAGACGAGCTTAGTGGACAAGTTTCAGGTCATGGGAGAAACTCTGCTCGAAAAAGAGGGGAAAGTGGGTCCAGCTCCATGAAGAACAGTTCCCTAGGTTGTCTACTGATATCCACATGCTCGTGTGCACACATACCCTCCCAAACTAATATCCACATGCATGCAATACATGCACAAAAAGAGAGAAGGGTAGAATGATGCCGCATCAGGTACCGCTCTGTTGCTGTGACAAAACATCATGGCCAAGGCAACTTAGACAGGAAGAGTTTATCTCGGCTTACAGTTCCAGAGCTTGCCAAAACAGCAGGGAGCACAGCAGGAAGCTAAGAGCCCCTATCTTGAATTGAAAGCAGAGAGGGTAAAGTAGAAGTGGGCAAGGCTTTTCGCTCCCAAAGCCCACCCCAGCAGCACACTTCCTGTCGCAAGCCTGCATCTTCTAAACTTCTCCAAACAGTACCACCACCTGGGGACCAAGCACTCAGACATCTGAGCCTATGGGAGCCATACTCACTTAAACCAACACAGTTGGCCATGTTCCATCACCTACCCATCATCCAACATGGCTGAACAATGATCAGCTGGTCCTGTTTCAGTTATATGTTCATCCCATTTACCATTATGCCTCAAGGCTCAGGACTTGGATAATGTCAAACAAACCTCGATTACCATTTAATCTGTGATTAATTTAGTGCCTGCCTCCAAAAGAGGATTCCCATTTGGATGTAATGATTCCGTTATGATACCATGAAACAATCCTTAACATTTACAAATAGCTCACCAGTGTTAAAAAATCTCCTTAACGCCTCAGTTTATATTTGTTCAAGTCAGAATCTGAGTAGAAGCCGTGTGCTGTGTGTGTGGTTTTGTATATTCTTCATGTGGGTTATTTGATTGATTGAATCCATTGGGTTATTTGAACTAAGAATTTCACTGACTGCATTGCTGTGGTAATGTTTAGTGCAGTCCTCTGTCCCCCGTGCTTTCTTTACTCTGGTTGAATTAGGGATTTGGAGGCAGGCAGTGGAGTGTATGAGAGAATGTGAGGACCATCCACATTTCCTTTTCTGATGGCAGCAGCCACTGTGCATCTCTGCCTGGACAGACCATTTCCACGACTTCATTGATACCGACAGTCTATTCATCTTCATTTTGAAGCTTCTAGAAGGGGTAATTTCTTTCTCCAGGCCACTCATTGGAGATCTTGGGCCACACGGCCAGAATATAAAAATGAATTGTGGCTAGTGTTTTTTACATCTCTATGTAAAAGAAACTTCCTGTTCCCCTCAGCCATCTATCTTCTTTCTTTCCCCAAATACCTTTCAAAAGCCACTCGCTGGCCAATATTATAGAGTCAGAGAGATACAGATTAGTTTGAGCAATTCAAAAAAGTTTCTCCATTCAGACATAGACAGTCTTGCCACATATGGTGTTCGTGCTGTAAATGCACACTTCGAGCCTTCCTGATGGTTAACAAGCTCCCTTCTTATTGTGAAGGGCCCTCGTCTCGGCCCTGAGGATGAAGAAGGCATACAATCTTCCATAGAGAAGCCATTACCAGCTCAGGATGGAAGTAAGATCAGGGTCTAGTTGCCCACTTCATACCACCAGCCTTGCACACTGATCATGGTGGCTCCAGTCCCAATCCCTGCTGTTCACATGTGCTCTGAGTAGACAGTCCCCCAGCTCAGGTTTCTTTGTGACTGTGGAGATTAATAGGACACAAGCTGAGTGGCTTCTCGTTACACCATACCAACAGAGCCAGCTTGCCGACGCCTGACGGGGGAGCCCAGAAGTGAATCTCCCTACATGAGCTGTCAGTAACATACTTCAGACTTCTTGGGAATGTGGAAAACCCATCCAAGCAGATAATATGGAGGACCCAGGGTCCCTAGTGAGCGCCAGGCCAGCTGGTTGCAGCAACAGGATCTCCAAGGAGAGAATCTCAATAATCTGGCCTGGATTGCAGCCACAGGCTTGAAAGCCTGCTGGCTACGGGCTGCATCTGCCACCCAGCTCCAGCTGGGATCATGGCTGCCTCTTGGGTGGTATAAGGAGATGTAGTAGTGTTAGTATTGATAGTATAGAAGCTTCTCGATGGTTTTTTTTTTGTCCCAAGCAGTCAGCTATGGAAGAGATGCCAAGCTAGGTTCCACCCTCCCACTTTTGATGGCTGTGTTGAAGGTTGGTGCTTGGAGGCCAGTCGTACAAGGTTGTGTCTATCTGCCTGTAAAAAAATGTGGAAAGAGGCACTAAGCAGTTCTTCCTGAGTCATTTACCTGCCACCACATTTTCCTCTCTGTGCCAGAGAATGTCCTGGGCTTCTCACCAAACTTGGGAGGAGGTTTGCAGGCTACGCTCTGGTTACTGCCCAGCATACTGCCCTCTTGGAGTATACTCAATAGTCTGCTTTTCCTATTCTAATCTAAAGACGGAATGCATTCACTGTCAATTACTCTCCTGTTACCATAGTGACTGGGCACACAGTCCACTACACTTAACTAAACCTGTTATATGGGAAAAGGGATTCCTTTTAAATAGGGTATAAAAAATTTCAGGGGCACGGGGCAGTGTGGGAGATGGTTCAGAGGATGAAGCATGAGGACCTGAGTTCAGATCCCAGAACCCACATCAATCTGGATGGTACTAGTGAGATGCAAGATGGAGACATGTTTTAGTAACTTTTCTATTGCTGTGATAAAACATCATGGCCGAGGCAACTCGTAAAAGAAGAAGCTTAACTGGGCTTACCGTTCTAGAGGGTTAGAGTCAGTCCACGATGGCACAGTGAGGGCCTGGGAGCAGGGGCAGCTGAGCGCTCATATCACAGACGGAAGGTAGGACACAGCACAATGAGACTGGGACAAGTCTTGAAGTCTCAAAGCCTGCCCCCAGAGGCACACTTCCTTAAAGAAGCCATACCGCCTAGTTTTTTCCAAACAGTTCAACCAACTGGGGACCAAAAAGTGAAACATAGGAGCCTATGGGGCCATTCTCCTTTAAACCACAAGACAGGAGAGTCCTCAGACGTGTGTGGGCCAGATATCTTGGTGTACACAGCAGCGAATGAAAGACCCTGTCTCAAACAAGGTAAAAAGAGATGGATGGTACCTGACATTGTCCTCTGACCTCCATACATATGGAAGGCACATGGCACACTACTGTATTCTCCTCACCCGTCTGTCTTCTACACCCAAATGCAAGAGGATCTTTTTTATTGAAATATAGCCTCTTTCCAAATTTGTGAGCGGCACATGGGTTCAACGGACTCAATAAGCCATCTGGCTCAGGTTGTCGCATCTGCTGAGCACGCAGATGAGGAGTTCAAGATTGGGGTGGGGACTCTGTCGTCCATGATGCTTTGACTCTGACCTGTACAGTTTGAGGTGGGAGGTGGGGACAGAAGGGGAGGCACCCATGAGATCCTGGTGTTGTTGCTTGCCTTATGTTCATGAAATTTATTTCCTGCTGAGAGTCAGATGTAGTTGGCATGAATCCCATGTCTCTGCCAACTTCACTTTCATGTCTGGGTACCAACAGACCATGCGAAATATCCCCACAGCCCACCTGGATAGGAACCAAGAAAATGTGCAACCTCTGAGCAGACGTGGGACAGATCTTTTTACGTCTAGGGCCTGACCGTGACAGGTTTATACCCAGGTCTGCAGGAACCCCGAAGCCTATCAGATTCTGGGCACCACTTGAGGATTTTTTTTTTTCAGTGAAAAAATCAGGAGAAACCAGGCCTCGTTTTTGTCACAAACCAGCTTTTGGATCAACTTTGATTATTTCTAGGATTCACTAAAATGGTCTTGCTGAGACCAGGAACTAATAGAAATAATAAAAGTGGTAGATATTAATGCCATTTGAAAATATCTTGGCTTCTTTACCTCATGGACACATAGTAAGACAACCTTTTTTGGTCCTAATGTGGTGTGTGTATCTGTATCTGTGTGTATCTGTGTGTGTGTGTGTGTGTGTGTGTATCTGTGTGTTTGTGTGTCTCTGTGTGTGTATCTATGTGTGTATCTCTGTGTGTGTGTTTGTGTGTCTGTATCTGTGTGTTTGTGTGTCTCTCTGTGTGTATCTGTGTGTGTGTGTGTATGTGTGTGTGTGTGTGTAGGTGTGTGTGTGGCCACTTTCAATGTCTGATCCATGAACTGTGGGCAGAGGCGATGTATGCCATGTCTAAGGTTGAAGGTTTCATTGCTGGGCAAGCTACTTCTCCATCCATAGTGATTTCTCTTTGTCTCTCTGGCAAAGCAGCTGGCTAAGTCTGAAATGGTGGCTTCTCTTGTCAGTTTTAGGAATCATCATGAGGACCACAGAGCAGACCCCTACGAGGTAAACACCGTTACCAAATAAGCCTCACTTGTCACAAACTGTGATGTCTGTCCTGACTCACATACTAAGTCAGACAAAGGTGACTTTTAGGGTACCCTTGAGACTGTACAACCTTTTTGAATTTCCAGGGTCTGATGGAAGCTCCTGCTGATCTCGTGTCTTCCCAGCAACCATCCCAGCAACTTCACTGGTAAATCCAGGCTCCTTCCAGATACCCAGAACAATGCACCAGACTTCTAAGGTCTTTACCTCATGATGTACTTCAAGCCTTGAGCATGAGCCAAGTTCAGTGATCAACCTTGGGAGCCCAAGATGTGGGAAGGAGAATAACAGTGCCTTGAGGATGTCTGTATCCTGATACCCAGTATCTGAGACAAGGGCAAGGGATGTGACAAAGTAAAGGATTCTGGGAGGTTGTGATGACTGCACAGCTCGGCAGCACACACAAGGGCCCCAGTTAATCAAAGAGGAAATCCAGAGTCCAAAGAGTCACTGAATATTTTAATATGGAGGACAAAACCTGGATGCTAAGAAACGGTAATGATCTCTAGAAACCATCAAAGCCAAGGAGAGAGTCTCCTTTAAGGCCTCCACAAGGAACACCACGTTGCCAACATCTCCACTGTAGCCCATTGAGACCCATCCCAGTATTCTGAACTTCAGAATGTAAAATCAATTGTTCATGTAGGTTTCATGTATGCATATATGTGTCAGTGTGGGTATGAGTGTGCACAAGTGTATTTGTAAGTACACTTGGAAGCCAGAGGTTGCCATCAGGTGTCTTCCTCAGCAACTTGCCACCGCTCACTGAACCTGAGACTCACTCATCAGTTAGACCAGCCAGCCAGCGAGCACCCAGATCCTCTTCTCTCTGCCTTCCAAGCACTGGGAGTTATATGTGGGTACTGGGATTAGAACTCAATTTCTTCCTGTTTGTGTGATGAGGACTTTACAGACTGACTGAACCATCTCCCTAGACCCAGTCAGTGTGGTTCAAAACTAATTTTGTAGTGAGTTGTTACAGCAGAGATAGGAAGAAGCTGACACACTCTAAAAAAACCTTCCTACTTCCTTCTCTCTTGGGAGACCATCCGCCTCATCACAAGTAAAGCATAACACACATTTGGCAAGACACCTGGAAGCCCAGAACTACCCTATGACTACAGAGCCTGTGGAGAGTCTCTAATTTCCACAGCGATGACAGTAGGCATTCTTCACCCCTACCCCAAATTTTCTGCCCATTGCCCAACAATGCACGGTGTGGTCCATATTCACTGTGATACACTGAGCATGTGGTAGGCATCGCTAACTATTTGGTAAATGAAGGAATGGATGAGAGATTACATTCCACAAAGCATTATCAGACTGTGTTGCTCTTGATGATCTATTGAAAAGCTCCAGTAAGAAACCCAGCAAGCTGAGTGATGCATAGTGAAGAATTCAAACCGAACAGCCCACGGATACAGAAGAGCACTTAGCGCTTTGCCCACTCACAGTTTTGTCAGGTGCAAACACAATCTGTGTGATTCTCCTTAGTTAGCTGATTCTTTTGATTCCTCCAGCCATGCATTTTGTGTGTGTGTGTGTGTGTGTGTGTGTGTGTGTGTGTGTGTGTGTGTGTTTGCAGTCGGGTTTTCTGACAGTGTGACCGATCTGTTCTCTCCTGGGCACCTGCTTCCTCCAGCTGATTAAAATTTCACTCGTTTCTTAGAGAAGCAGCATGATTGTTTAAGCAGGCATGTTCCTGGGACCAGAGTGGAACAAGCAAACCCAGATTGTAGTGACCTCAATAGAATCTGATTTGTTTGTGCTCATCCCAACCCGCACCGTTCAATGACAATTATGAAAAACATTAGTGTGTGCCAAACAGCAAATCAGATGTGCAGTGACCAGGCTTCAGAAATCCCACTTTCTCTAAATATATATATATATATATATATATATATATATATATATATATATATATATATATATACCACTTGTCAATACAATTCATTCCTGAATAGAAAGTTCTGTCTCCAAACAGTGAACATTATTTTAGTGACATCAAATGCTGAGATAATTTTCTTTTTTTCCCCATCCCCGAGATAATTTCCTTAACATCTGAAACATAGCACAATGCTATGTATGTAACATCTGTCCTGTTCGCGTGTCAAATGCTCTAACAACATTTCTCTCTAATCGAAAAATGTATAAAGTTACAAAGAGTAAAATAGATCTGATGCATCAACGAAAAATGTAAGTCTATATTAAATTTCTGAAAAAATACAGAAAGAAAATTCTTGTGACTTTATACTGGGTACAGGTTTCATAACTGTAACACGAAGACCATAATGTACATAATATAAAAAAACATGATAAATTGTACCATTAAACATAAGAACTTTTGCTCTTCCAAAGACATGGATAAGAAAACGAAACAAATTACAGACTAGAAGAAAACATTGCCAATTGTGTATCTGATAATGAACTTGATTTTTCGAAACTCAATTTGAGAAAATAAATAATCTAATTTTAAAAGGAATGAAATATTGAGACAGAGACTTTAGCAAAGAAAATACATGGCTGACGAGTCAGTACATCAAAAGATTTTAATCCTCATTAGCCCTTAGGGAGATGCACTCTAGATCTGTGAAAATAGCAAATTCTATGAGTGTGTGTGCATGCCTGTGCATGTGTGTACATGCGTGTGCATGTGTGTGCATGCATGTATGTGCATGTGCATATGTGTGCGTGTATGTGTGTGTGTGCGTGCATGTCTGTGTTGGGTACAAATAAGCATGGAGGCAGAGGACACCCTCAGGTGTTCTTTCTCAGATGCCATTACTGTAGAATGCTGTTCTCTGGGCATAGCAGCTGCTGTCTTCATTAGAGCAGGTGTGACTACACACAAGTAGCCCTGGAGGTTGGGCTTGCTGGCTGGCGGTGTTCTCCCATAGAGGGAGCGGGTGGTGAGGGACATTAGACCCTCACCTGAGATTATGGCAGCTCTCTCCCACACTTCCTGCCCATTTCTGTCATTCTGCCCTAATTGCAGGCGGTTCTGTGGTCTCAGGAGGTCTAGAGTACATAGAGACTGTGGGAGGGTACCAGAAGGGGACTCCATCTATGCAGCCATGGGGGAGGCATTATCTATGTGGAGGCGAGGCTCCCGTGGTGCAGCTGCTTTGGGATCATCCAGATCCTATAAGTAACCTCCAAAGCATGCTCCGTCAGGAAGCCTCCTGACCTCATTGGTCCCTACAGCAGACTCTGGTCAGTTGCTTAGGCCTTAAAGGAAATGGTGGGTGCTTGTTTATCATTTCTCAGGGACCAAGCCTCTCTCTATCTTGTTTCTTGAGACAGGATGTCTTACTGGCCAGAAACTGCAACTAGGACTCCACCTGTCCTCCTTTCCAGAGCTAGGATAAGAGGGAAGCACTATTGCTTAGCCTTCAAGTTCTAGGATTCTAACTCAGGTCTTCGAGACTCCAAGGCAAAGCCATTTCTAGACTGAGTTGTCATCCTGGCCACAGCTGACCTTTAAAAAGCTGATAATGCCAAATGTTGAGGACATGGGGAGGCATGGCCTCTCACTTATCACTGCCGGGAACCTAAGTGATACAACCACTTGGAAAACCAGTATTACAGCCTTTTATAAAGTTAAATATGCAAAAACCACCTGGCCCAGAACATCCCTCTCTAAAGAGTTACCCAGAGGTGCGGTCACATGTAACCCGTGTGTTGATGTTTATAGTGGCCGTATTCACATGTCAGAATCTAGGCTGACTCACTTGCACGTTCTTCAGCTTGGGATGGATAAATGAATCGTGGCTTTCCACATAATGGATGGTTACTAGCAATAAAAAATGAACACACACACACACACACACACACACATCAACATGAGTGACTCTCAAATGTCCTGGACTGAGTGAAAGGAGGCAAACCTAAACGTCTACTTACTGTATGCGTCCATTTACGAGAAGGTCAATTATAGTAATAAGAGTCGCTCAGAACTTGCCAGGGACTGGGGATGGGCTGCCGACAGAGGTGCACAGGGGACATTTTGGAGTGACTAAATGTGTTATGTCTTATATACTGTGGCAGTTATGTGATTACCGAAACTGTGCACTTTTTAAAGGTGAATGTCACCGGAGGAGGTCAGAGCTTAACAAACAACAGCCAGAAAACAAAACCAGCTGCTTCAGATACAACAGCTCGAATGTGTGATTCCTATGACCTTTATGGAGATTCGGTGCGCGTGTCTATGTATCTGTGGCCGCTCCCGATCTTGTCAAACATCTGCACATGAATCTGTTGTTCTTCTGTTTGTATTTAGAAAGGGAGTTAAGACTTTTTTTTGTTGTTGTTGCGTGTTATTTAGTTAAAATGTTGACTTGAGGTTGGCTTGGGTATGTAAACATCGTTATCTCCTATGTAAACATCAGCTAAAAATATATAGGCAGATACATAGGTTCAATAAGGCTTGGATATTAAAAACCCAAAGAGATTCTCCTGGGAAAACAAACCGAGAGACATTTTTTGCAGGGTGTGCCAGTAGCAAGAGACTGCTGAACCCTATTTTTACATCCTGGCAGACAGCCTACCCCATTGCTATTCAACTGACATGTACACAGGGAAACTTCTGTAGAATAAAAGTCCCGTCTCGTAAGCATTATTTTATTCAGGCATTGACAGTCACACTAAAAAAAAAAAAAAAATCAAGGGAGCTGAATAATTTGAAGAATGAAGACTATCTATTATTAACACTGCTATTAATATCTAACCCTGGACCTAGAGAGTGGACCATCTTTTCATACTCATAGAATATTTACACAAATGTATATCTTAGTCTGAGCTATTCCAAAATGTACAGCAAGAATAAATTACATCCTCTGATCATAATTAAATGCTACTATAAAAAGATAATGGGAGAATAACCAAAAATCTTCTAACTGCTTGGAATAAAAATGACAATTACAGAGTTGCCTGGCAAATTTTAATATTGTGATTACTACTACATGTTGAAACTTATAGGATGTAGCCAAAGTTGGGCTTGGAAGGGAATGTATAGACTTAAATGTCTCAATTACCAAACAAGAAAGAGTGGAAATGAGCAGTGAATTAAGTAATCGATTGAAAACTCTGGCGTGTGTTAAGCAACAAAATGTTTAGTGCCGGCAGAAGCTAGAGAGAAACAAGGAAATGAATGGGGAAAGCCAGAGGACCACAATAAAGGAAAGCATTTATCTAATCACTACGTTTAAAAACACGAAATTAAGTTGGATAGCTGAATGGAAAAGCGTGGCAATAAAACAAATTGTTCACCAAGTAGTGAATTAAGAGAGAGGGAAAGCATAATTATTCAAAATTGAGAATAAAGGAAGCAAGAGATGAACTCCTAAGTATATATTGACATTTGAGAAATTATAGACATACTTTCTATATTATGCGGTTGGTCTGATAATCTAGATAAAATGAGAGACTGACTAGGAAAATATAAATTGTTCAAAGTAGGTGAGCAGTAGGGTGGGAACATAGTCCAGTTAGTAGAATATTTACTTAGCAGGTACAAAGCCCTGGGTTCTATCCCCAACCCTGCACTGCAGCAATGGCTGTCATTCCAGCACTCCAGAGATAGATTCGGGAAGGTCAGAAGTTCAAGGTCATCTTTAGTTTGAGACTAGCCTTGGCCACAAGAGATCCTGTCTTAAACAAACAAACAAAAAAGGTCAGGGGAAGAAGGTAAGGGAAAAAAGTGTAGACTAACCCCGCTTTGAAATACAAATGTGAGCTTTACAAATGCAATATCAGAGTTCCTTCTGTGTGTGTGTGTGTGTGTGTGTAATCAATATTGCCTTTTCCATCTCTGATTATGTACTGTGTTAGTTTCCTTTAGCTACTAGAACAAATTACCACAAATTCAATGATTTAGCACACAGACTTACTCTTTCACGGTTTCAGAAACCAGAACTCTGCAATTAGTTTCACTGGGCCAAAATGAAAGTGTCAGCAGGGCTTGTGCTGGAAACCTAGGAGAGGATCCATCTCCCGCCTTCCCCATGTCTGCGCTTGTATTCTTTGCCGTTTCCAGCTTCTACGCCCCATATGCACTGCTTGGCTCCAGCAGCCTTTGCTTCATCCTCAAAGCCCAAAACATCTTCCAATCAACAGTCCCCTAAAGCAGATCAATGCAGCGTGCGTGCGTGCGTGAGTGCGTGCGCGTGAGAAGTGTACCTGTTCCCACGGATTCACATGCATGTATCTGGAGTCTGGAGAAAGCCTTTGATATTGTTTCTCACACACCATCTACCACTTCTCTTTGAGACAGTGTCTCTCATTGGCCTGGAACTTTTTAAGTAACCTAGTCTGGTTGGGCAGCCAGCCCCAGGGATCCATCCCTAAGTCTCTGCCACCCCAACACTGGGATCACAGATTAGCTAGCACCACCCAGGACGTATACATTTTGGAATGTGGAGTCAAACTCAGGACCTCATGTTTGCAAGGCAATCAACTTTTCTGACTTACCCATTTCCCTAGCCGGCAGCATTTCTTTTCTGTATCTTGAAGCCTCCCTCTCTGTCTTTCTCTTAGAAGAACACATGATTGCATTAGAAGTCTTCGTGTATGGTGCAAGATAATCTACCCATCTTGAGATAATTAGCCACATTTCCAGAATCCTTTGTGCCACACAAAATAACCACACCTAGATAATACTATTTTGTAAGATTCAGATACCTTTTTACTAAGAAAATTTTTAGTCAAATTTGACCGTTGGCCTCCAAAACTTCACATGCATCTATATGCAAAATATAGTCACACCCTAGAAGTATAACCCATTACATTGTAAAATTATCACCATCTAAATCGGGGGTGGGGGTGGGGGGGAGATTCCGGGTACGATCCACCTCCCTGTCCAGACACTTGCAAACTAGAAAACAAGCTGTCTTTCCCCTCCGCACCCTAGATTTAACACACAAGAGGAGTATTGTAATGGTTACAGCTGTCTCCATTCCAGGAGAAAAAATATGAAGATATAAAGGAGTGGCTTCCCAAGAAATTTAAAGATCTATTAAGATGGATTGTATTGGGTTTCAGGCCTGGGGCAATTCTTAGGGTCTCAGAGTTCTGTCTTTGCCTAGAGGTCTGCCCTCTGAGTGGGCCCCAGCTTTCTGTGCTGCCCCAGTTTACTGGAAGCAGATGACTGCCCTTTATTTAATCTGTTCTTTGTCTCTTTCAGTCACAGTTGGCACCATTTCTGCTGGACTAACATCCTTGAAACCCTTGTATGTCAGAGATCTAGCCATGAGATGAGAGGTTCCACCACGGATGCTTCTGGATAATCCTACTTCTCTGTTCAGCTTGTCTTGAGATGACTGAGTGTAACCACTTGTCATTGCCCTTAATCATTTCAGTACCAGCGAGAGGCTGGCCAACCACACCCTTGGCTTTCTTTCGATAGCACAATATCCTCTTTCCTCTTGATGCTGCCTTTCCTTTATTTTATCTTATCTTTTGTAATTTCTGTAAGCTGAGAACATCTCAAACCATCAAGCTACGCTTCCGTTTCTTTCTGGCTTAGCAGATTTTCTCATTGTGTTTCACATTATTCATAATCAGGAAAGAGGAAACCAGCTGCACCTTCTATACTTTGCAGAGAAATCTTAGCTAAACAGCCAACTTCTCTATTCTCCTTACAACCATGGGATTAAATTCAGATGTACTTTCTGCCACTATGCGACAGATCTTCAGTAACAAATCCCCACTACCACCCCCACCCCCCAGCCCACCTCCTGAGCCTTCCATAACAGCATCTTTAACATTCGTATTTCCAACAACATTCTGCATGTGATATGTGTGTATGGCAATACACGCTTCCCACGTTCCTCGCCTCTTCCTCTGCCCTCGCTGGCAGACTTTAACACCCACATTTCCACTAACTGTCTGTTCAAGGAAGTTTAAGGCTTTTCTTTCTGTGTGTTCCTAAATCCCACCAGCCTCTTTCCGTTATCCAGTCCCAAGGTGGCCCCCAACATTTTAGATGCTTGTTATGCTAGTTATCTCAGGTTCAGGCACCAAATTTCGCATCAGTTAGTGAATCACTTGAGACGGAGAAGCATCAAATATATGAAGAGTTGATGATCATAACTTCGAGGACTTGTCAGTCGTTAGGAAGGGCAGGCGCATCCTCAGGCACAAGCTTCGGTCCTTAATTTTAGTTCTGCATCTTTGGGGAAACTTCAGACCCACTCAGCTTACACTCACACAATAAAATCAAATTAGGTATAGAAGGAACATCTCTCGGTGTAATAAAATCATACATGCCAACACATAAGAGACAAGGGAAGGGTACCCGCTCACTACTACAATTTAAAACAGTGGCATCTATTTGCACCAATAATGAGGTAGCAGGAAAGTAGATTAAGCTATCCAATTTATTAAAGCATTAATGAATAAATGAATATTTAGGCCTAAACTTCACCAAGGAGGTAAAGGATTCACACATAGAATACTAGAAGCATGATGGGAAAAGTGAAGACCATGTAAGTAAAAAGACAGACTGCATTCACTCTAGGTGAGGTCTCTTCAACTCAGGCGTATCACCACCCTAAACTGTGTTTATGGGTTGGATAAAGTATTGTTAACCTGAACCATTGAAAGCACGCCTAGTCAATGGAATCTTTATTGAAATTCCAGTGTTATTTTAAGAAAAGGAAGAAAAATCTTGAAATTCTTAAGTACATACAAATGCAAATACCTGAAGAAATCTTAATCAAAAGGGACTTTTTTTCAAGAATTTATTTATGTACCCACTTTACATCCTGATCACAGCCCCCTCCCTCCTCTCCTTCCAGTCTCACCCTCATAATTCCCTTCCTTTTCAGGGAAGTCCCCCATGGGTACCAACCCACCCTTGTCACATCAAGTCACAGCATGACTGACTACATCCTCTCTCACTGAAGCCAGACAAGGCAGCCCAGCTAGGAGAAAAGGATCCAAAGGCAGACAACAGAATCAGAGACAGCCCTTGCTCTAGTTGTTAGGGGACCCACATGAAGACCAAGTTGCACATCTGCTACGTATGTGTGTGTGTGGGGGGGGGCGTAGGTCCAGCCCATGCAAGCTCTTTGGTTGGTGGGTTAGTCTCTGTGACTAGGTTAGTCGACTATAGGTCGTCTTGTGCTGTCCTTGACCCCCTTCTGCTGCCTTAATCCTCTTCACTTCCACAAGACTCTCCCCCCCCACAGCTCCACCTAATGTTTGGCTATGGGTCTCTGCATCTGTTTCTATGAGCTGCTGGATGAAGCCTCTCAGGAGACAGTTATGCTAGGCTCCTGTCTGCAAGCATAGCAGAGTATCATTAATAGTGTCAGGTCGTTGGCTCTCTCACATGAGATGGGTCACAAGTTGGGTCAGTCACTGGTTTGGCCATTCCCTCAGTCTCTGTCCCATCTTTATTTCTGGGCATCTTATGTAGGCAGGACAAATTTTGGGTCATAGGTTTTGTGGGTGGGTTGGCATTCCCCTCCTCTACTGGAAGTCTCACCTAGCTACAGGAAAGGGGACAAATTTTAAAGAATTATACTCTGATTTCAAAATATACTAAAACCTGAGTTTGAGATTCCTCAGAATCTGTGTATAAGCTGGATGTGGTGTCCATCTGTAATTCCAGCTGGATGTGGTGGAACACCTGTAGTTCCAGCTGGATGTGGTGGAACACCTGTAGTTCCAGCTGGATGTGGTGGAACACCTGTAGTTCCAGCTGGATGTGGTGGAACACCTGTAGTTCCAGCTGGATGTGGTGGAACACCTGTAGTTCCAGCTGGATGTGGTGGAACACCTGTAGTTCCAGCTGGATGTGGTGGAACACCTGTAGTTCCAGCTGGATGTGGTGGTGTCCACCTTTAATTTGAGAGCTCCAGAAGCAGAAACAAGAGGAGTGCTGGGCTTGCTGGTTAGCAAGCCTGGCAAACTGGTGAACTACAAGTTCAGCAAGAGACCCCATCTTTAGAAGATGAGGTGACATTGTAAGATGGTAAAGGCACTGGCAACCGTGACTGAGGACATGACCTCAATCCCTAGAACCCACAGGGTAGAAAGAGAGAACCAACTCCCATAAATTATCCTCTGACTTTCACTTGTGCATAAAATCCATGGAGACTAGACTTAGATGCTTAACTTAAACCAAATACAAAACTCAACTCAGAATGGATTTAAGTATAAGCTCTGAAGCTATGAACAGAGGAGGGGAGCCTGTGGGCACTGTGACATTGAGGCTATGTCCCTGAATGTGCAGGTGACCAAAGTGAAAAGAGACACAGGGACTGTCAACGTCACCAATCCAGTAGAATATAAATTAGATCCCCAATGAGTTATCACCTTACATGTGTGAGGCTGGCTAGTATCAGAAAGATAAATGAAAGATGGAGTGCACTGGAGTCAGAACTTCAGTCTCAGCACTGGGGAGGCTAAGGCAGGAAGATCAGGAATTGAAGACAGTCTGGCTTCACAATGAGAGAACCAATAAATAAATAAATAAAAATAGCAAATGACTATGGGTTTGAGGATGTAGCATCGGGCACTCCTATACACTGTTAAGAATGCAATCTAGTACAGTTGCTGTAGGAAATAATATGCAGTTTGATTTTTTTAAAATTTAAAATTAGAGAGCAAAGTACTGGAGATATAGTTCGGTTGTTAGTACTTGCTTAGCTTCCATCCAGCCATGAGTTTAATTCCCAGCACCACAAAAACCGTAATGCCAGCACTTGGGAGATACAGGCAGGACCATCAGAAGCTCAAGGTTATTCCTCAACTATCTATTGGGTTCAAGGCCAGCCTAAGATATATGAGACACTGTCTCAAAGATATATGGATATATGTGTGTGTTTTATTTTTTATCATTTTTTATTGGATATTTTATTTACATTTCAGATGTTATCCCCTTCCCCCTTCCCCTCCCCCATAAACTCCCTATCCCATCTCCCCTCCTCCTGCTTCTATGAGGATGTGCCCCCACCCACCTACTCCCATTTCCCTGCCCTCTAATTCCCCCACACTGGGGCATCCAGCCTTCATGGGACCAAGGACCTCCTCTCCCACCTATGCTCCACAAGGCTATTCTCTCCTACATATGCAGCTGGAGCCATGGGGCCCTCTCTATGTGCTCCCCGGCTGCTGGTTTAGACCCTGGGAGCTCTGGTTGGTTGGTATTGTTGCTTTCTTCATGGGGCCACAAACCCTTTTAGCTCCTTCAGTCTTCTCTCTCACTCCTCCATTGGGAACCTCATGATCAGCTCAATGGTTAGCTGTGAGCATCCACCTCTGTATATTTCAGGCTCTGGCAGACCTCTAAGGAGGCAGCATGCACTTCCTGGCATCCACATCAATGTCTACCTTTGGTGACTGCACATGGGATGGATACCCAGGTGGAACAGTCTCGAGACAGCCCCTCCTTCAGTTTCTGTCCCACACTTTGTCTCCATATTTGCTCCCATGGGTATTTTGTTACTCCTTCTAAGAAGGACTGAAGCACCCACACTTTGCCTTCTTTCTTCATGAGCTTCATGTGGTCTGTGAGTTGTATTGTGAGTATTGTGAGCTTTTGGGCTAATGTCCATTTGTCAGTGAGTGCATACCATGTGTGTTCTTTTGTGATTGGGTTACCTCACTCAGGATGATATTTTCTAGTTCCAGCCATTTGCCTAAGAATTTCATGAAGTCATTGTTTTTAATAGCTGAATAATACTCCATTGTGTAAATGTACCACATTTTTTTTGTATCCATTCCTCTGTTGAAGGACTTCTGGGTTCTTTCCAGCTTCTGGCTATCATAAATAAGGCTACTATGAACATAGTGGAGCATATATCCTTGTTATATATTGGAGCATCTTCTGGGTATATGCCCAGGAGTGGTATAGCTGGGTCCTGAGCTATACCACTGATGCTGTATCCAATTTTCTGAGGAACTGCCACACTGATTTCCAGAGTGGTTGTACCAGCTTGTAATTCCACCAACAATAGAGGAGTGTTCCTCTTTCTCCACATCCTTGCCAGCATCTACTATCCCCTGAGTTTTTGATCTTAGCCATTCTGACTGGTGTGAGGTGGAATCTCAGGGTTGTTTTGATTTGCATTTCCCTGATGACTAAGGATGAACATTTCTTTAGGTGCTTCACAGCCATTTCAGTTTCCTCAGTTAAGAATTCTTTGTTTAGCTCTGTACCCCATTTTTAATAGGGTTATTGGTTGTCTATAGTCTAATTTCTTGAGTTCTTTGTATATATTGGATATTAGCCCTCTACCAGATGTAGGATTAGTAAAGATCTTTTCCCAATCTATTGGTTGCCATTTTGTCCTATTGACAGTGTCCTTTGCCTTACAGAAGCTTTGCAATTTTATGAGGTCCCATTTGTCAATTCATGATCTTAGAGCATAAGCCATTGGTGTTCTGTTCAGGAACCTTCCCCCTGTGCCCAAGTATTCGAGGTTTTTCCCCACTTTCTCTTCTATTAGTTTCAATGTATCTGGTTTTATGTGAAGGTCCTTTTTCCACTTGGACTTGAGCTTTGTACAAGGAGATAAGAATGGATTGATTTCCATTCTTCTACATGCTGACCTCCAGTTGAACCAGCCCCATTTGTTGAAAATGCCCTTTTTCCACTGGATGGTTTTAGCTTCTTTGTCAAAGATCAAGTGACCATAAGTGTGTGGGTTTATTTTTGGGTCTTCAATTCTATTCCATTGATCTTCCTGCCTGTCTCTGTACCAATACCATGCAGGGTTTTTGTTTTGTTTTGTTTTGTTTTGTTTTTTATCACTATTGCTCTGTAATACAGCTTGAGGTCAGGGATGGTGATTCCCACAGAAGTTCTTTTATTGTTGAGAATGGTTCTCGCTATCCTGGGTTTTTTGTTATTCCAAATGAATTTGCAAATTGCTCTTTCTATCTCTATGAAGAATTGATTTGGAATTTTGATGGGGATTGCATTGAATCTGTAGATTGCTTTTGTCAAGATGGTCATTTTTACTATATTAATCCTGCCAACCCATGAGCATGGGAGATCTTTTCATCTTCTGAGATCTTCTTTTATTTCTTTCTTCAGAGACTTGAAGTTCTTGTCATATAGATCTTTCACTTGCTTGGTTAGATTCACACCAAGGTATTTTATATTTTTTGTGACTATTGTGAAGGGGTGTCATTTTCCTAATTTCTTTCTCAGCCAGTTTATCCTTCGAGTAGAAGAAGGCTACTGATTTGTTTGAGTTGATTTTACATCCAGCCACTTTGCTGAAGTTGTTTATCAGCTTTAGAAGTTCTCTGGTGGAAGTTTTAGGGTCACTTAAGCATACTATCATATCACCTGCAAATAGTGATAGTTTGACTTCTTCCTTTCCTATTTGTATCCCTTTGACTTCCTTTTGTTGTCTAAGTGCTCTGGCCAGGACTTCCAGTGCTATATTGAATAGGTAGGGAGAGTGTGGGCAGCCTTGTTTAGTCCCTGATTTTAGTGGGATTGCTTCAAGTTTCTCTCCATTTAGTTTGATGTTGGCTACTGGCTTGCTGTATATTGCTTTTACTATGTTTAGGTATGGACTGTGAATTCCTGATCTTTCCAAGACTTTTACCATGAAGGGATGTTGAATTTTGTCAAATGCTTTCTCATCATCTAGTGAGATGATCATGTGATTTTTTTCTTTGAGTTTGTTTATATAGTGGATTACGTTGATGGATTTCCGTATGTGAACTATCTCTGCATTCCTGGGATAAAGCCTACTTGATCATGATGGATAATTGTTTTGATGTGTTCTTGGACTCAGTTTTATTTCATTGAGAATATTGAGAATTTTATTGAGTATTTTTGCATTGATATTCATAAGGGAGATTAGTCTGAAGTTTTCTTTCTTTGTTGTGTCTTTGTGTGGTTTAGGTATGAGCATAAGTGTGGCTTCATAGAACAAGTTGGGTAGTGTTCCTTCTTTTTCTATTTTGTGGAATAGTTTGAAGAGAATTGGTATTAGGTCTTCCTTGAAGGTCTTATAGAATTCTGCACTGAAACCATCTGGTCCTGGGCTTTTATTGGTGGGGAGACTTTTAATGCTATTTCTTTAGGGGTTATGGGACTGTTTAGATGGTTTATCTGCTCCTGATTTAACTTTGGAACTTGGTATCTGTCTAAAAAATTGTCCATTTCATCCAGATTTTCCAGTTTCTGTTGAGTATAGGTCTTTGTAGTAGGATCTGATGATTTTTTTGAATTTCCTCAGTTTATATTGTTGTGTCTCCCTTTTCAGTTCGGATTTATTAATTTGGATACTGTCTCTCTGCCCTCTGGTTAGTCTGGCTAAGGGATTATCTATCTTGTTGATTTTCTCAACGAACCAGCTCCTGGTTTTGTTGATACTTTGTATAGTTCTTTTTGTTTCTACTTGGTTGATTTCAGCCCTGAGTTTGATTATTTCCTGCCTTCTACTCCTTTTGGGTGTATTTGCTTCTTTTTGTTTTAGAGCTTTCAGGTGTGCTGTCAAGTTGCTAGTGTATGCTCTCTCCAGTTTCTTTTTGTAGGGACTTAGAGCAATGAGTTTTCCTCTTAGCACTGCTTTCATTTTGTCACATAAGTTTTGGTATAATGAACCTTCATTTTCATTAAATTCTAAAACATCTTTAATTTCTTTATTTCTTCCTTGACCAAGTCATCCTTGAGTAGAACCTTGTTCAGTTTCCACGTGTATGTGGGCCTTACATTGTTTTTGTTATTATTGAAGACCAGCCTTAGTCCATGGTGATCTGATAGGATGCATGGGATTATTTCAATCTTTTTGTATCTGTTGAGACCTGTTTTGTGACCAATTATATGGTCTAGTTTGGAGAAGGTACCATGAGGTCCTGAGAAAAAGGCATATTCTTTTGTTTCAGGATGAAATGTTTTATATATATATTAAATCCATTTGGTTCATAACTTCTGTTAGTTTCACTGTGTCTCTGTTTAGTTTCTGTTTCCATGATCTGTCCATTGCTGAGAGTGGGGTGTTGAAATCCCCCACTATTATTGTGTGAGGTGCATTGTGTGCTTTGAGCTTTAGTAAGGTTTTTTTTTTTAATGAATGTGGTGTCCTTGCATTTGAAGCATAGATGTTCAGAATTGAGAGTTCATCTTGGTAGATTTTTCCTTTGACAAGTATGAAGTGTCCTTCCTTATTTTTTTTGGTAACTTTTGATTGAAAATCTATTTTATTCAATATTAGAATGGCTACTCCAGCTTGTTTTTTGGGACCATTTGTTTAGAAAATTGTTTTCCATCCTTTTACTTTGAGGTAGTGTCTGTCTTTGTCACTGAGGTACGTTTCCTGTATGCAGCAAAATTCTGGGTCCTGTTTACATATCCAGTCTGTTAGTGTACATCTTTTTACTGGGGAATTGAGTCCATTGATGTTAACAGATATTAAGGAAAAATAATTGTTGTTTCCTGTTATTTTTGTTATTAGAGGTGGAATTATGTTTGTGTAGCTATATTCTTTTGGGTTTGTTGGAAGATTACTTTCTTGCTTTTTCTATGTTGTAGTTTTCCTCCTTGTGTTGGAGTTTTCCATCTATTATCCTTTGTAATGCTGGATTTGTGGGAAGATGTTGTGTAAATTTGGTTTTGTCATGGAATATCTTGGTTTCTCCATCTATAATGATTGAGAGTTTTGCTGGGTATAGTAGCCTGGGCTGGCATTTGTGTTCTCTTAGGGTCTGTAGGATATCAGTCCAGGATCTTCTGGCTTTTACAGTCTCTGGTGAGAAGTCTGGTGTAGGTCTGCCTTTATATGTTACTTGACCTTTTTCCGTTACTGTTTTTTTCTTTGTTTTGTGCATTTGATGCTTTGATTATTATGTAACAGGAGAAATTTCTTTTCTGGTCTAGTCTATTTGGAGTTATGTAGACTTCTTGTATGTTCATGGGCATCTCTTTCTTTAGATTAGGAAAGTTTTCCTCTATTATCTTGTGGAAGATATTTACTGGCCTTTTAAGTTGGGAGTCTTCACTCTCTTATATACCTATTATCCTTAGGTTTGGTCTTTCTCATTGTGTCCTGGATTTCCTGGATGTTTTGGGTTAGGAGCTTTTTGCATTTTGCATTTTGACAGTTGTGTCAATGTTTTCCATGGTATCTTCTGTACATGAGTTTCTCCCTTCGATCTCTTCTATTCTGTTGGTGATGCTTGCATCTATGACTCCTGATTTCTTTCCTAAGTTTTCTATCTCCAGGGTAGTTTCCTTTTGAGATTTCTTTATTGTTTCTACTTCCATTTTTAGATCCTGAATGGTTTTGTTTAATTCCTTCACCTGTTTGGTTGTGTTTTCTTGCAATTCTTTAAGGGATTTTTTATGTTTTCTCTTTAAGGGCTTCTATCTGTTTACCTGTGTTCTCCTGCATTTGTTTAAGGGAGTTATTTGTGTCCTTCTTAAAGTCTTCTATCATCATCATGAGAAGTGATTTTAAATCTGAATCCTGTGTTTGTGGTGTGATGGGGTGTCCAGGACTTGCTATGGTAGGAGAACTGGGTTCTGATGATGCCAGGTAACTTTGGTTTCTGTGGCTTATGTTCCTTGTGCTTGCCTTTCACCATCTGGTTATCTCTAGTGCTTCCTGCACTTACTGTCTCTGACTGGAGCCTGTCTCTCCTGTTATCTTGCTTGTCAGAGCTCCTCAGAGTCCAGTTGTCTCTGTGATCCTGTGATCCTGAGCTCCTGGGTGGAAGAGCTCCTGGGACTCAGGCTGCCTCTGGGATCCTGAAATCCTGCTGCTCCGAGTGCAGTGGTTCCTCTAGGATGGTTCAGGATATGGTGTCTTTATGGGAGCAGACCAGCTAGGTGTCCACCCCAGCCAAAAGGGAAAGATATATTTTAAAATAGAACTACAATATGCTCTATCAAATCCACTACTGGATATTCATCAAAAGGAATTAAATCAGTATGATTAAAAGTGAGTGGCATTCTCATGGTCATTAGATACACAGTAATGATCAAGTGTTCACTCACTAGGTACAATGGCCAAGTCATGGGGACACCTCAGTATTTATTAATAAATGGATGGATAAAGCTGTATATGATGTATATACATAGTAGAATCCTATTGTGTTTGAGAAATAAATCTTGTCAGTAAGAACAATGTGGGTGAAGCTGGAGGGCTTTGCATTAGCAGAAATAAGTCGGGGACAGACAGCTACTGCAGGATCTTGCTTATCTCTAGAAATTAGAAAAACTGAACTCAGAGAAACAGGAAGTGGAGAAGTGGTTATAGGAATCTGGGGATGGGGTTATTGAGAATTTGGGAATTGACTAGAGGGTGAGAAGTTTAGATTAAGACAAATAAGATCTGAGACCTCTCATACATCACTGTTACTACAGTTAATAATAATGTACTAGGTTTTTGGAATTTGTTTTTATAAAGTAGATACTATTCTTGTACTGGTTTCATTTCTGTTGCTGTGATAAAGCAGCCGGACAGAAACAACTTAAGGGAGAAAGGATTTATTTCACTTTACAGATCCAGGGGGATGGAGTCCATCACTGTACGGATGATAGGGGAGCAAACAAGGGAGGGCATGGCTGTAACTCCAGGAAGCTGGCTGAGCTCCTTGTAACTGCACTCAGAAAGCAAAGCAAGACCAGGAAGTGGGGCCCAGCTCTAACACCTCAAGGCCCGCCCTCCGTGACATATATCTTCCTGCAAGGCTCTACCGCCTATAGATTCCATAGCCTTCCCAAATAGTGCTACCAGTGGTGACCGATTGTTCAAACACATGAGCCTATGGGGGTCGTTTTCATATTCAAACCATCACAAGGCTCTCCTTGTAAAAGGAGAGCATGTGAGATGGGAGACACGTTAATGACATCATCTTGATCATATTACAGTGCGTGTACTGTGTACCATTAAAGTGCTGGGAAAATAAAAATATGTGTCATTTATACTTAATAAATCTGGGGTTTGGGAGAAAGGAAACCATTCTCGTCTCCACCTAGGAGCCTCCAGACTGTAAGATAGGAATCCTGTCATTGAAGTCACTGTCTCTGCAGTGCTTCATTATGCTGGCCCTGACAGATGACCATACAATCCTAAATTGGAGTGGTGTCATATAGTGCTTTTGTCTTAGCCATGTGTCTTTAATTTCTCTCCCTCTGTGCTGGCTAGAATTTTGTCAACTTGACACAATTCAGAGTCATTTAGGAGAAGAGACTCTCAATTGAGAAAAATGTCCCCACAAGATTGGACTGTGGGAAAGTCTGTGGTGCATTGTCTTGATTAATAATTGTTGTGAGGGGACCCTGCAGGCAGTGCTACTCCTAGGCTGGTGGCCCTCAGTTGTATAAGCAAGAAGGCTGAGCAAGCCATGGAGAGCAAACCAGTAAGCAACATTCTTCTATGGCCTCCTCTTCAGTTCCTGTCTCCGTGTTTCAGCTTTGAGTTCAGGCCCTGACTACTTTTGATGTTGGACTTTGATGTGGAACTGGAAGAGAAATAAGCCCTTTCTTCCTCAAGTCCCTTTTGCTCACAGTTTTATCACGGCCATAGAAATTTCTTCTTATCTCATTGGGGGAAAAATGTGCTAAATGTCAATCTGCATACATTGGGACACTTACAGAGTCCCTGGGTGAGGCACATGATCCAGCTGTAGTCGATCTCAGGTGAGGCAGAACTTAATTCTATCTAAAGGTCCAGTTTACCATTTGTTAATTCTAAGAACAGGAATTTAGATGTAAAACTTTTGTGGTCACTCCTTGAAGTTGTTACTTTTCCCATTGCTGGGACAGAACACTGATGAGAGCAACTTGAGGATTTACGTTGGCTCTCAGTTTGGAATGTACAGTCCATTGTGGTAGGGAAGGTGTGAGGGTAGGGCTATGAGGCAGCTGGTCACATTCCAGTCACAATCAGAGAGAGAGAGAGAGAGAGAGAGAGAGAGATGCTGCTGCTCATTTTTCATTCTCCTTTTTATCTAGTCTGGGACTGTAGAGAAATTTAATCCAGCAAAATGGCTGCTCTGGCAAGGGATCACACCCAAAGTCCTAGGTCTATATGATCTGGCCGGAATGCAGACACTCCCTGGACTACAGTATGATCTGGCTGAAATTCGAACACTTCCATATGTCAGATATGAATCACCACTAGCCTTTTGGTATACTTTTAATGATTTTATACATACATATTATATATGCATATATAATAATTGTATATAATTATAATATATATACTTGTAATATATGTATATATAAATAATACATGTTATATAGACATATTATTATAAACCATTGAATGCTTGAATGAGTTTTTTCCTGAAAGATGTACTTTCAATTTCTATAATTTACTTAGATTCTCTATAATTTATTTAACCAATCCTTTTCTGGGAATCCTTGCATTAGACAGAACACCTTCTATTGGAAATGATAAAAACTCAGACTAGGCTATGAGAAATCCAGAGTAGATGGGCTTAAGTAACTGGGAGGTTATGACCCAGCTGGACCAAGACTTAAATGATGTAAGATCTGGGGGTTGTCCAGCCTGGGTATGTTTTCTCTAATTGTTTTGTGATAGTCTCCTGAAGGCTTTGTCCTAATATGATGCATTACTTAAACAGGATGGCAAGTTTTGGAGATGGGGTCTAATTGGGCCTAATAGGTCACTGAGAATCTAAGACTGTGCCTATGGGAGCTGTTCTCAGGCAACCATGCCTGCTCACTCTTGTGTGCTCATTCCAACTCTTCTTTTCTCTGCCTCTTCCTCTCCTCCCCCACTTCCCTCGGAGAGAGGTGAACAGTTCTTCCTACGTGTTCCTATATCCATAAAACTCCATGTGGCCTCAGGTCTAAAGCAGCACAAACAGCCAACCTTGGGCTGAAACCTCTGAGAAGATGCGTCTCCTTTTAAATTGTGATGAGGACACTAACGTTTTCACTCTCTGAACATTTATCTAGGATCCCAAAGAAACCCCAATTTCATGGGAATCGACGTGCAGAGAACTTTGCATGTACCGTAAAAGCACATATGAGTTCACACTGGTGGCCCAAATTTAAAAGGCAAAATAAGCTGTGTAAAGGCTATGGGGACGCTAAAATGCTCATATATTGCTGGTTTGGTTGCAAAACAGTGCTTTGAAGACAGCCTTGCTGTTTCTTACAATGCTAAACATAAATACCACATGGCCCCAGTAAGAGTTCACAAACGAACAAACATGGTGGGGGTCACACAGGATGGCTCAGTGGGTTACAGATGCCTGCTGCACAAGCCAACAACCTGAGTTCAATCCCTAGACCCCAAGGTGGAAGGAGCCTGGAAAGTTACCTTCTGAGTGTTCTCTCTCTCTCTCTCTCTCTCTCTCTCTCTCTCTCTCTCTCTCTCTCCCTCTCCCCCTCTCTCTTTCTCTCTCTCTCTCTCTCTCTCTCTCTCTCTCTCTCTCTCTCTCTCTCTCTCTCACACACACACACACACACACACACTTACACATAGTGTCTAGGTAGTGGGATATTAGTCAGCCCAAATTACGGATATACTGATGCGTACTACCATATGGATGGAACTTGAAAACTTTTTTTTTTTTTAATTAAAGAAGCCAGTCACAATAAGTCAATATTCTTGGGTTTTATCTATATCAAATGTCCAGATTAATGGGGTGTAAAGTTATTCTAAGGGTGAAAGACAGAATTCAGAATGCTTCCAGAGATTGTGTGGTCTTTTGGGAATGACAAGTGAGACACTGAATGCTGTTGTGTAATAAGCTTGGAAAACTATGAAATCGTATACTTTACTCCTTTCTGAGACAGTGTCTACTGTCTGGCCTCAAACTTCATATGTAGCCAAGGATGACCTTGAACTTCTGATCCTCATGCACACACTTCCAGAGTGTATGCATGCAGTAACTTGCCAAGTTTATGAGGTGCTAGGGATGGGACCCAGGGTTCTCTGTGTTTAGCAATCTCCTCAGCCCCCCTTGAAATGTCCTGCATTCAAGGCCACAGCATAGACTGCTGGGAAGTCACCACTCATAAGTGGTGACCAGTGTACCATCCCATGGTGTTTAGCTGAATCCTGGCTGTTTCTAAGAACTTCACATTGCTTGTTCTGATGTAGCTACCCATCTTGTCCATGGTGTTGTGGGAGGATCTTTATTCCGTATCTTTAGTGGTTTGACTCCTGAATCTGGTAGCTTCACCTCTGCGATGGATTCCACCATTACCTGATTCTTCTGAGTTCTCAGCCAGTGCAGGGCCCCCAAGAGTGTTGATCAGAGTGCCCTGGATGACTGGGGACTTTAATTCAGTTCGTTGGGCATGTGGAAAGCCCCTTTCACAACCCACCAACACCTTCTGTAATATCCAGGCTGCCACTTACTGCTCTGGTGAGCATTTTATTTTAACGCTGGTGTTCATCTCTGAGAATGCGTCCTTACTCACAGACTGCTCCTTTTTTCATAACAGGTTTTTTTCCCCCTTGTTTTATCTCTGCAGTGTCCTCTGATACCTTCCCAAGAATACTAATTATACACCCGATTCTTTCCTGTTCTTCTTCAGTTCTCTGCTTTTCCCCTCCCCCTTTAGTAATTTTTGTGCACACCCAGAGTACTCACATTGTAAGACACTTTTTCCTTTCTCCTGGCCTGTGGTATCATGGCCATGAATGCTTGTCATGACTGGCTACCCCAAAAGGCAACAAGCAGGGTAGTAAAAGATCCTGCTTTAAGGAAGGTTCTCTGAGGCTAAACATTTACTGCAGCAATCTCCCAACACACATTTAGCAAAGTAGAAAGCCGTGGCTTCTCCACCTTGGCACTCCACCTGAATCACCTAGGCAGATTTTAAATCTCTAGATGGTCAGGTTACACCAAGAGCAGTGGAATCAGAACTCAATAGATCTGAGTCCCAGGAATCAACCCCATTGTAAAACTCCCGGGAGGTTCCAACATGTCCTTAAGGTTGTAGATTGCTGCTGTGATCCAGCTCAACACATCTAAAAAAACTCCTGTGATGACAGTCACTCGGAGGTCCTAGTGAGAAAGCATAGCCTGATTCGGGATTCAGCATGCTGTGGAATTTCTAACTCAAGCTTCAATGAGATGCAAACACTGCTGTTCTAGAACGCATACTTTGAGTATTAAAGGCCCAAAGTAGCAAACATCAAAATAGGGTGTCAGGAATAGTGGCGGCAGCAGCAGCTTGGACCTTGATGGAAAGGTAGTCTTCAAACAGATCTCAGATTCTGTACCTTCTTAGCTACTTAGGGAACTTCTGTTACCCTTATCTCCAAGATTTGTCCTGCATTCAAGGCTACAGCATGGACGACTTGGAAGTCACCACTCCTCTGTGATGACCAGTGCACCAGAAAGCCATCTTCTATCCCCACTGGAGTAAGAAACTCAGGAGCTGAGGCCTTGTGCCAGCATTGTCACAGCCCTGTCGGTTGATTTGCAAGCTTGCTTGTTTGAAAATGTAAGAGGCTTCTCTTTGAGTGAGCCTCTGAGCGAGCTTTAAGCTGAGTTGCTTGGCTTTGTACCCTGTGCTTTCCTGGTCCCCTCACCGTGTCCAATCGGTGGCTCCAAGACTGAAACCCACAGCTCTGTACCTCAAGCAAGTGGCCAGGTGATAACTGGCACACACAAACTACTGTTTGTGGGTTTGACTTTGTTAGCCCTGACTTTTGCTAGGCCACTGAGAATGTTTCAAGGTCTGTTTCAATGTCCCAACTGAAACAGTTTTGGTAATTTCAATGCCTTGGGCTATTTCTACCAGGTTAATTACCTGTATAGAAGCTTTGCATGATTAATTCAGGTGGATACCATCTTGGAAGTCCCACAGAACCCTATAATTATGTGTGAAATACACATTTAATTTAAGCACAGGGTAAAGATTACCCTGCTGATACTCCGGGGCCTCAGGGTGTGCAGAGCAGATTTTGAGCAGGCCGTAAGAGCTGCCTCCATCCAGGCCTGGGCCACAGCCATCTGGTGCTGGGACAGCACTTCAGCTTTCCTGATTCCCAAGTCAGTTTTGACAGCATCCGATTAAGTGTTAATGCTTCTGTTTTGTCTAAGCTCAGGAGACAGCAGAGTCTCTGTCTGTCTGGAGATTTTGCAGAGATCTAGTCACAATTGGAATAACTTGATCACCAAGTCAGCAAATGAAAAGTAATGTTTCCTCAAAATACGTTTTAGAGTTCTGAGTTATCAGAATCTTACTCGCCTCTTGCTTTAGGTTGTTCAGAAACGGAACCTTTCGGGGTATGTTTGCTTTTCAAATGACACACTTTAATGCTCCTTGATATGTTAAACAAATGAAGAAATTTTAGTTCAGAATTTTTCCTTTTTCCTCTCTACAAGCCATGCATTTCAAACAATTTGGCTTTGGTTTCAGTGTTCCTTTGGAGAGGATTTTTTTTTTTTTTTTGCCTAGAGTGTTAAAAAAAAAAAATCTGAAGTACCAAAGAAAAGCTACAGCCCCTCCATCCTGCACACCCTACTCCTGGGTAAGAAAAATAAAATCAAAACAGCTCAACAGGCCAATCCCTGACCAGCTGAAAATAGCTCTTTTGGGGGCAGGCGTCCTACCAGGGCTTCCTGTCCATGGACGGTTCCTGGGTTCCTGGAAAGGGGCCAGGCTTCGGCACCTCCTTGCTTTTGATTGCTGTTTATCCCCTGAAACATGATTGTCTATAATTATGTATAATCTCTCCCTTGTTTACTCTTCTCCACCGAAGCTGCCTGTGGTGCAATTGTGTCTCCTTCTGCTCTGCCTGGGCACCAAGAAGAAACGCTTCCTGGTTTTCTTTTTCCCCCCAACTTTGTGGTTTTTCATTTTCTTTTCTTTATTTTAGAAATAAAGGCATTAGGTCTCCATTTATCCTTTCCTTCTCAAAACCCGACATTCTGGCAATTCCCAAACTGATTCATCCAACGTGAGTGAGAGCCAAGCCCCGCGCTGAGTGCTTTGGCAGAGTTCACAGTGAGACCCACAAGAACCCTGCTCCGATGGTTTCCCAGAATAAGTCTCCTTATATAAAATGTGAGATGGCTTATAGGAAGACAGGGTAATTCTGAGCAGAACGGGAAGATACTGTTACTCTACGTATCAGTTTTCTCTCTCTTGGCTATTTGCTCATTTAACTCCTGGCCCTTGAATTAATCAGAGTTTATTACAAGAAAGGGTTCAAGATAATACCATTTGGTCTTGGGAACTACAGTCTGAATATATATATATATATATATATATATATATATATATATATATATATGAATTCTCTCTATGCAAGGCAGATTCATACAACCAGAACAGACTCTCTGAGTCTCTGGGTGTTCAATAACACACTCAGACAAACTATCATCCATCTATGCACACTCACAACTATACCTCTCAACTAAAACCCTGGGAACTTTCCATGTGCCCTGTACCTTAACTGTGGAAAGTTACCCACTCTTGTTCAGAGAAGAGTGGCCTCTAACCAGTGTCCAGTCTGCAAAGAAGACGGACAACGAAGAGAAAAAACATTCCTTCACACTTCCAAGAGAAACAATGGTCAGGCAAGGCCTTCCTTTTACTTACTCTCACTTTGCAAAAGGAAGACTAAGCCAAGCAAACCTTGAAGACCAGGTTTGAAGCGTCCTTAAGAACTCATGATAATTTTCATTTTGTAACGAATTCAACGAATTATGTAGCTTTTCCCACATATGTGCCAAACCTGCGTTCCCAGGGCATCCTCAGCAGCTTGGAGCAATGGGAGTTCTTTCGGGGATCTGGTGGCACAGAGGAGGGGAAAGCGCCTGTGTGTTCATGTGCTAATGACTTTTGTGGCATTCCTCCAGCCTGGGTTTAGATTTCCTTAACATGCTATTAATCTTGTCAAGTTTCAGTGGCGTGCCTCTGAAACAGAACTGATTCCTAGGAACATCCTGGCAGTGTACTGTTCAGGCTCTGGCTAGGTTTTCAAGGCGTGCCACTACTAAGAGGTACCTGTTTCCCTCGGGGGAAACTGCCAACTTCTGACTGAATTTAAGGACAGTGTATAAATTAACTAACACTTCTGGGGGGGGGTGTCTATAATTATAGCTCAGCAGTAGAGGACCTGCCTAGAATGTGCAAGGCCCTGGGCTCAGTCCCCAGCACCACAAAACAAATAGCAAGAATATAAATACATAGAAGATACATGTCCCACAGGAAGGGTAGATGGGTTTGTTTGTCAAATCACCAGAGACAGGCTGGGGACATGAGTTCAGATCCCCGGGACCCATATAAAGATCTAGGCCCAGCAGCACACTCCTGTAATCCCAGTACTGGGGAGGCAGAGACAGGAAGCTCCCTAGAGCACACTGTCCAGCCATTCTAGAGACCCTGCCTCAAAAAGGAAGGAGTAAAGTCACAGGAAAGACCCGGCATCAACCCCTGGCCTCCATGCTTATACATACATTCACACAGACAAAAGAAGCAAAGCAAGGAGAGAGGAGAAAACTCCCTTTAGGATGTAAAGAGTTCCAGCCCCATCTCTCAGAATGGCTCGGCCAGAGAAGAAACCCCGAGGCTGTCTACACAGCCCAAAAGGTGACTGAGAATAGGATTTTTCCTTTGACACACCCTTCTGAGTTGCCTTACAACTTCCACATTGGTTTTGGTGTGGCAAACACTGGCAAAGGAATTCATTTTTTTTTTTTTTTTTTTTTTAAAGAGCAAAATGTTAAGAGGCAGAGCTTTCAAAAAGCCTGGAAGAAATTCCACCCAAATGTTCTTGGCTTGATTTTGGATGTAAGAGTGGTGATTGAGAACGCTCCCTCTTCTTATTACTTCTGGTTCTTCAAAAAAAAAAAAAAAAAAAAAAGAAAGAAAAAGAAAAAAAAAAAGAAAGGAAGAAAATCTCACAGACATGTTTTGTACTTCTTTTGTTTTATTTTTCAGTCTATTTAACATCTATTTAAAATAAAAGGCTTGGGATTTTAAAATATAGAGATCCAGGCACCCACTTAAGCATGGTTGGGCTGTGTGCCTCAGCTAGCTTTGAGCTGCTCCATCAGCTTCTGGCTCTAAGTCTTGAAGAAGAAGGTAGAAGCTCCTTTGACTCTGGCTTCTCACTGGGTGTATTTAAATCTTAGGAGACATTTGCATGCAAGCAGGAACATGAGGTCATGGCTGGCAGAATTCATTTGTACCTGCAGAGCATTCCCACCTGAATCTCCTCCACTTGTGCCCCATTTTCCAGAGTGGAGGGACTTAAGAGCCATAAGAAGCTGACTGTGGTATGAGGTCTCCCCAGAAAGAGTCCTTGCTCTCACAGTGGCAACAGAGTCATGAGGACTTATGTTCTAAATTACCTGGCATGTGCGAGTAACAATGTTGGCGAGAAAGCCTTTCAACCTTTTTTTTCCCCCAAGAAGTGCTATGACTCTTTCAAGTACCAATTATAAATTTCCAAACCCCAGACATTTGGGTGCCAGGCTGAAACAGGGCCTGGTCCTGCTAAGACTTGTAGTAAAATTGCAACAGTGTGGAGAGTGGGTGGTTTGTTTCCCAGAGTTCAAGCAGGGACTGCAACTGCCTGTGGCTTCTCTTTCCAGAAGCTTCTTCTTCCAGGGTCCTCCCAGCAACTCCAAGATGTGAAATAGCTTTCACAGCCTCCCGGAAGGGGCTGGCCAGAGCAGTGACCAGCAGCAGACAGAACTCAGGCCTGTGGGTTCACGGCTCATCAATAAAGAAGTAACTACTTAACACAGCTCCCAACCATGAGAAGAATACAAATGAATACCACGTTCTTCCAAAGGCCTCCAATCTCAGGCACAGGGGATGATGCATATGGATGCATTAAATTTATCTATAAAGAGCCAGGACTTGTGGCTGTCCCTTTATGGCTTACTAGTCAAACTGTGTACAGTATTGGAAGTTTTCTGGCTTCACAGATAGGGCCTTGTTTGAGACCAGGTCCCTGGGCTGTCATGAAAAGACGTAGTAGGGGAAAGAAATAGTGAAAATACGGCACATCTCTTGACAGTGCCGTATGTTTTTGGGTAAACGCCAGCATTTGAGTGTTTACTACATGTATATACCTGTGTGTTTCTACCTCTGCCAGACAAATATGGGGACAAAACTTGTATTTAAGTGATGAAATATATTTGAGTTTTACTGCATCTGGATAGGGTTGCATATCAAAGGAGGGCTGGGCAGCCAGCAAAGAGTGGGTTGTAAATAGGAGAAAGATGTGCAGCCTCTGCAGAGTGGGGGTTGGGAGCTACTTACTGGGCCTGAAAGAAATTAGCCATCAGCCTCCAGAGCCAAATATGACTGCTGGCTTTTCTGAACACAAGTTGAGGGGGGCAGATCTAGAAACACAACACTGTTTTCCAAGGCTTGGCATAAAGACCCACAACTCAGGAAAAAAAAAAAAAAAAAGGAGATGAAGTCAGGACTCTTCTACTCCTAAATGAGGCCTCTCAGACTAAAGAGAAGGCCTGTTTTCTTCCTTGCACGGTGTAGGGTTTCCTAAAGTGATTAGCAGGGGACTAGTGATGAGCAGGAGGAGGTGGCATCTTCTTAGGCAGGAAAGCACACCATGGATTAAACATGACTTGGAACCATTGGGCAGGGAAACTAACCCACACCTAAGCGTGTGTTCCTCAAGAAGAGATGCTTTAAGATAGTCAAAAAGATTAAGACAAAGTAGCTATCCTCCCAAGAGGCGTCCAGAACAGCTACAGATCCAAGGGGGTAAGGAGATGGCACAGCAGTTAAAGGCACTGCTGCTCTAGAATGGGATGGGAGCTCGGTACCTGGCACCCACACGGTGGCTTGCAACCTCTGTAACTCCAATTCCAGAGGATTGGGCATCCTCTATTGGCCTTCAGGGATACTGCACACACATGGTGTACAGACATACATGACGACAAAACACCCATACACATAAATAAGTCTTTAAAAAAAAAATTTTTTTAAGCTGTGACTTCAACTATGTGAGGTCCAGGCCCAGGGAGGGAGAAAGCCAATGATTAGCAAGACCATCTGCAGCACAGGAGGGGAGCAAGTCCCAGAGCAAGTCTTAGGAGGCTTCAGGCTTCAGCTGGTGAGAGTGGCAGTTAGGGACATCAGGAAGCCAGGGCTATTTGGAGAAGAGAGGCAACCTCTATATAGCCTATTGCTAAATGCAAACTTGCAAGCAGTGCTACAAAGAGGGAGCAGTGACATCAGAGACATCAGAGAGATCTTTACTTAATGACTTCCTGCGATAGGCTCCATTAATCTATTTGAGCCTGTTTGTTTGTCTATAAACTGTAGAATTAAACCCACCTTCAGGGATATTTGGAGAGCTTACCAGCAAATACCAGCAAAGCAGACAGACACTCAGGAGCTTCTTCACTTTCTTTCTTATTTAATGTGGATTTAAGTCACTGACTTTTTGTCCGGTTTGTCTTTTGAGTTTAATTTCAACTCACTTTGTTGTGTTTCAAAGTGATGGAGCCTAAAAGTGTGCACTCGCCTGCCTAGTCCCTGTCCATGATCTCGGTCCTCCTTTTAGGCCTGCCCGTGTTAGGCAGGCCTGATGCTCCCAAAAGCCACCAGCAGACAGTAGAGCCTCATGGTGGTTTGGACCCCAATCTCTCCTCTGGTGATTGTTCTTGAAACTTCATTTCTCTCAGGGCAGACTGTTTGTTATTTTAAACAGAATCATTGTCGTTCTTTGCCCTAATAATTCTCAATTTTTCTAAAATCTTTACGAAGTTTTCCCACTTAGCCTCTCTGACCACGCTCTTGGACCAAAACCAACTGACTTTGTTCTGACTCCTGTAATCAGTAACTTTGGGATCAGCTCATTGTTTTGAAGATAGACCGAAACTAGGTCAGATGTTATTTAAGGCTAAAATGAACACATGGTATCGAAAAGGAGCCAGTGACAAAATGAATATATAGGTAATAAAAAGTTATTTGAGATAGGTCTTTATTGGCTAACAGTTTCATGGCTCAAAAGTCAAAACACTATAGAAAGTTAAAGGGTGAAAGATTTCTCGCCCGTCTCTATCAGTCTTATTCTTTATTATTTTCCCCCCTCACGGAACACAGAGCTAGGGAGATGGCTCAGTAGGTAGAGTACTTGCCTCATGAGCATGAGTACACAAGTTCAAATCCCCAGCACCTACATCTAACAATAAGAATGAAACAAGCTGGTGTGGCATTGCATGCCTGTAGCCCAAGTGCTGGGGGTGGGACATACAGGAGGGAGGGATTGCTGGCCAGCCAGGAGGGATTGCTGGCCAGCCAGCTAAGCAAAACACCAAGTTCTAGGTCCAGTGGGAGATCTTGTCTCAAAAACTATGGTGGATATTGTTAGAAGAAAATACTAGCCTCTAGGGCTTTTATTATTTTGTATTTTCTTCCAGTTGTCTTTATGCCAACAGAAATGCATATTTTTAGATTGCTCTTCTCCAAAGGTAACACACTAGGATCCTGTAAGATAAATCGTCAAATAAAGGTGTCTGTTACCAAATCCAACAACTTGACTTTGGTCCCGAGGACCCACACAATTAGAAGAGTTCTGATTGCCGTGGGTTGCCCTCTGACCTTCACATATGTGTTGTGATGTACACATGGTCCTTCTGCAACACACATATACATGCACACTAAATAAATCAATTGTAAAAAAAGGTCAGCAAACTGTACACACATGCTACACCTTGTTGTTTTACTTGGCAGTATGCCCTGCCCTGTATATTCTAACAAATCCATATATTGGGAGATCTTGTATTTCCCCTCATTTTGCATGCCCGTAATATTCTGTTGTTTGAATTTACTTTAGCCCATCCAGATTTCTAATGACAGCCACTTATGTTGTGGGAAGCGGCTCCGCTCTCACCATTACAAGGTGGCGCTTGGCATAGGCATTGCTTGAGAGAAAAGACAACTCCATATATGGAGTTGTATGCGCTGAGAGGTGTGGTTACCCGATCACCCCACCTTGCATCATTGAGAATGGCCAATCACCAGTGACTTCATGGCAGCTGCTGATAGGATGAAGGCAATGCTTATAAGGGGCTGTGGGAGCTGGGGAGGAGAGAGAAGACAAGAGAAGAGAAGAGAAGAGAGAGAAGAAGCTCACTGTACAGGGATAGCTGAATAAACCGCTTGAAGAAGAACACGGTTGCCGTTGCCTTATTCCGCGGGTCGGACGTGGGTAGCGACATTATGTGGTTGCCCACATGTCAAGACAGCAATGCTTCAGTGACTTGGGGACCTGTCATCTTCATTCATGTACAGGTGCATCTGCAGCAGAGTCTCCAGAAGCGGGCTGATTGGTTAGACATCAGCCTTTGTGTTTTAACAGGCACTATCAACAGGGCAGTGGCACTGGGAACGCCCACCTATAGTGTGCCTGCTTTCCCACAGCCTGACTAGCACCACATGCCATTAAGTGTTTGAATGTTTGCCAATCAGATATGTAAACGTCAGTATCTCAGCATCATCAGCACAACATCTCATTGCCTTTCTCTTACGCATCTGAGTGAGATCTTATCATGGACTTAAGAAACAGAGGCCAGCTAGATGCTCAGTGGGTTAGGGTACTTGCTGACAAACCAGAGTCCCACAGGGTAGGAGGAAAAAACTGTCTTCCAGAAGTTGTCCTCTGACCTCCACATGTATGCGTGACACACATAGAACACATGTGCATGTATGTACATACATACAAATAAATGCAAGATTTTTGAGGTGGTCTTTCAACACAACTCTGGTTGCTCTGAAACTCACTATGTAAACTAGGATGGCTTTGAACTCACAGAGACCCACCTGCCTTTACCTCTCAAGTGCTGAGATTAAAGAGGCACACCATCATGCCCAACTAATATCAATTTCTTCTTTTAAAAATATAATTAATAAAATTTTTGTTTGTTTCCTGAGACAGGGTCTCTCTGTTTGGTCCTAGAACTTGATATATAGACAAGGCTGGCCCTGAATTCACAGAGATCCTTCTGCCTCCGGCTCCTGAGTATTGAAATTAAAGGTATATACCGCCACTCCTGGCCAATTGTTTGTTGTTGTTGTTGTTGTTTAAACATTTATAGTTTTTTTTATCCTCTCTGTGGCTAATCCATGCCGTTTGCTTAGTTTTGTCTTAAGTCCCCTGTCTTTATCTTATTAGCTTCTATTTCTGTTTAGATAACCAGGAATTAGTCCTTTTATTGAGCTAATTTTCTTCCATTTTTTTTTTATTATTTGCCTTTTGATATTTTTATGTAAATCAATTTCAGTCTTCAATTCTGACCTTTTTTTTACTTTGAATTATTTAGAAGGCTCTTTCCACCTTTGTGCTATAAAAGAACACACACACACACACACATTTACCCTATGTATTATTTCCCTGTAGTCCTTGTTTACTTATTTATTGGCAGGGTGTGGGGGAGCAATGTCATAGCTTTCCTGTAGAAGTCAGGGGAGAGCGTATGAGAGTTGATTCTCTCCTTCCACCATGTTAGTTCTGGAGATTAAGCTTGGACTATCAGGCTCCATCTACTGAGCCCTCTCATTGTCCTCGTTTCTTTGACAACATCTATGTGACCTATTCAGTATTTGTCCTGGCATGTAACGTAGGGTACAGATTCAGAATGACTTTTCTTGAGGTGGCTGTGCACACTTGTCCCAATACCAACTATTTCTTGACCTGTTTAAGATAAATTCTAATGCTGAACACACTCATACGTGGTTGGGCATATTTCTGGGACGTCTGTTCTGTTTCATACAACCCTGGATGTATCCAGAAGTGATCAAGAACGTGGGGTTTTACCATCAACCGACTCCATTCAAATCAAACGTGTCATATGCTATGTATATAACCTGGAACCCATAAAGTGGAGCCACTCAGACTCACACTGTGCCTGGCAACTAGGTGCACTTTTGTGTCGGCCTGAGAACCATGATGCTCCTGGGGCCAGCTGCTTTCTCTGAGGCACATTTCCTTCTCTCTCTCTCTGCTAATGCCTTCATGAGACCTCTGCCATTTGCATTACAGAGCCTCTCTTAGAACTGGCAAAATATGTCCAATACCAGCAGAAGCCCATTTCAGGCCCGTAATAACACATGCATGCTTTTGCCTCCCTGTCCCTCCATTCTCTCACACACATCAATAAGTAAATAAACAAACAAACACCAGCGTGCTATGGCCCTGAGAATGTGAAGGACTATATGTTAAGGGATTGAGGGAGAGGCCACTTGTAATACACAGAGCTCTGAGACAAAAGCATGATGATCTGAGTAAGGTGTCTGGTCTCACTAAATGTTCATGCACTCAGCCACCTAGCCATGTTAACTCAGCCACCTAGCCATGTTAACTCAGCCACCTAGCCATGTTAACTCAGCCACCTAGCCATGTTAACTCAGCCACCTAGCCATGTTAACTCAGCCACCTAGCCATGTTAACTCAGCCACCTAGCCATGTTAACTCAGCCACCTAGCCATGTTAAAGTCTCTTGTGGTGCTGAACTTTGTCAGGAAGAGTCAAGGGAAGAGGTACTTCAGTATTTGGGTGCTTTGATTCTTTGTATTTGGGAGTAGTACATGGGCTACTGTGTGTTAGGGGAAAGACAGATGACAACTTGCAGATTAAGGTTCTCTCCTACTATGCAGGCTCCAGAGACTGAACTTGGGTTATTAGACTTGGTTGAAAGCTCCTTCACCTGATGCGCCATCTTTCTAGCCTAATTTGGGTATTTTAATTTCAGAGTTTCCAGTTTTGTATATGTAAAAAAATAAAAAATAAAAAAAAACAAAAAAAAACAAAAGCAAAACACAGACAAACCAAAACTACACAGACAGACATTAGGCCAAAGAGAAGTTAACTCATGATCTCTGCAAGATGTCAAGCCCTGTTTCCTTCAATCGAGGATGACTAGAGAGGGGCCTGTGTGTGAGCAAGGACCGTTAGTTAGTGTTTAGCTGATGATAACAGCAGAGTGTGCTCTAAACATCCCCAAATACCAAAGCAGTTAAAAAAAAATACAAGTAAATCAAGTTTATAGAAAGAAGTACATGGTTGATGCCTCCTGCAAATGACTAACCTGTTTGGGCCAAGTCAATAAAAACAGCCTTCTTTAGCAGGCCAAGCCCGTAAAATTCAGGTAAACATTTACCCTTTTACAAACCCTTAGATGCTGTCTCACGATTCTCAATTCTCTCCAGTCTCAGGCATTCGCGACATCAAGGACACAACAGTGTCACTGAAATCCCGAAGCTCCAATGGCCCACATAGCCTTGAGGGCAGAAGAAGAGAGTTAAGGGAGTTTCCCCACGTCAGGAATCGCTAGTGCTGCACGAACTTTATTATGCAGCTTGGGTGGAAATCAATAACCACGGCATCTGGTGCTAGTTGAGTCCTTGTTATGGGCCAAGCACCGTGCAGATGTGTTTGATGGGGGGGAGTATTCATTTAACCCTCATAGCGGCTGTTTGAAGCAAGTTCCTTTTTACTCCCTTGGCATGAATGAGGAAACCCCCAGCTTTTCCCAGGTCCCAGAGTTACCAAGTGGCAAAACTGAGACTCAGATCCACGCTCAGCCTCCACATCAGCGAGCACATGACCCTTGGCCTTCAGTTACAAGAACAAATTGAATCAAGTCTATTAACAAGGCTTGCAGGCACAGGTTACTCAGGAGTGATCTGACAGGTGGTTCAGCCATACCCTGTCCCATCTCATTGGGTGAAGTCATTGCTGTACATTCTCTTTGCCTAAAAGTATCAGCGATGCACACACTGGAGACCTGCAGCTGCTCATCGCAGATGCCTAGAACTAGAAAGGGCTTCATCAAATCACAAAGGCCTCTTGATCCTGGTGCCGGTGACTGCGATGGTGATGAACAAGGGAAGAGGGAGTGACAGCAAGAAGGGCAACAGAGCCATGACAAACTGATCATGGACACCTCTGAAGAAGCCTGCCAGGGTCCCTCCTAGAGTTGTCTATCTAGATCACTTAGGCCAACTACGACTTCTGACCTTTACAGGCCTTTCCTGAAGTAAATGTGAGTTCCAAGGGATAGTAAATCGTTTAATCCCTTCAACAAATGTTTCCTATTTATCATATGTCAGGTAATCTATTGTTCGGAGATATAGTGACAAAAATCCTTGTCCCTTCAAGAATCCCTGTGTGACATCAAGGAAATTACATCCTGGGAGTGAGGAGCTTCAGGAAACAGGTAAGCAGTAATAAGTTTACAGGGAGGGCTGTAAAAATATGCCCTCCTTTGCCTTGAAATAATGACACGGAGACCTTAGATGTATTAAAAGGCTTCAAGCATTATATCTTGGCAGATACCCATCTATCCTCATCCTAAGCTAACCTGACTAGGATGCCTGATACTCTGCCATGTGCCCTGTGAGTTGCCATCTCTTAGTTTCACCCCGGCTGCTCCTGCTCTGTTTGCCCACTCATGGCAGCTCGCTCATGGCCACCTGCTCAGGACAAATCCTCCTAGCAAATTGCCTCTCTCTCTCTCTCTCTCTCTCTCTCTCTCTGGTTCCCACCAGAGAGCCTCTCCTGGGATTGGGAGTCCTGCCTTCTCGTTTCCTGCCCAGCTATTGTCTGATCAGCTCTTTATTAATCAATCAAAGGCAATGGAAAACAATTTTTACACAGCATTGAGACAGGAGATGCTTGACAATCCCAGTGTCCAGACTGCAACCAGACCTCTGGGCACAGGAATCGGCATCTGAATACACAGTGCATGAAACCATCTCCCCACAGAGGGCTATGTAGAAAGTAGAGCAAGTTCAGTGAGGCATAGGAGGTGGGATGGGGAAAGAGTAAGGAAATTAATTATAATTCATTATAATTAGGGAACCCCCCCAAAGCCCCTCGATGTGCTATTCCCTGTACAGGAACCTGATAGAGGGAGTGGTCTTACAGGCCACAGCGAGGGCTGTGGTGTTTGTCTTGAGTACATATAAGGCAACTGAAAAGTTCTGAGCAGAAGTACTGGGGTGTAACCTAGAGGAACTACTATTCCGATTGCCCTAGGGAAGGCAAGTGAGACTAGCTGTAAGGTATTGCATTATCCAGATGAAGCACGCTGATAGCTTGGCCCAGGGGACAGTTGAAGTGACACAAGGTGATCTATAGCTGAACTCTGAAGGCAGCAGTACCTGCAGAATTTGATAAGGGATGGGCATGCAGCGGGAAAGAATGAAAAGACTCCCAGACCCCAAGCTTTTGAGAGTTAAATAATGCAAAGAATGGAGCTGCCATTTGCTGAGATTGGTGCAAAGAACGTATTTCAGGTTGGGAATGGCGGCGCATGCTTGGAATCCTGCCACTTGGGAGACTAAGGCAGGAAGACTGTGAGTTCAAGGCTAACCTGAACTACATGGTAAGACCATGTCTCAAAAATAAATAAATAGCCTCAAGCATAAATGATGAATTTGGTTTTGAAAGTTAAAGTTTGAGATATCTGTTAGATATGTAAGAGTTGAGCATTCAAGAAAGGGCTCCATTGGAAAGTTCTTGCTGCTTGGGTGAGAGGCCCTCAGTTTGGGTCCTAAGTGCTCACCTAAGAGGCAGGTGTGCCGCCAGAGTCTGTAACCTCATCTCTGGAGAGGTAGACACAGGCATATCTTTAGAGCATGCTGGCAAGGAAGCCTAGCCAATCAGCAAGTTCCAGGTTTAGTGAGAAATCCTGTCTCAAAAATTAAGGTGGAGAGAGAGTCTGGCATAGGGGTGCCAGACAGTTTTTAATTCCCACACTCAGATCTCTGTAAATTTGAGGCAAGCCTGGTCTGCATAGCAAGTTCCAGACTACCCAGGGATACATAGTAAGACCCTATCTAAAAAAAAAAAAAAAAAAAAAAAAGTAAAACAGAGAAGGACTGCACATATTCATAAACATACAACACACACACAGACACACAGAGATCGCTAGAAAACACAGCTGTTTGGTCAGAGGTTTGGCATTCAGTGCATTTCTAGGCCTCACAAGATCAGGATTATCTGTATGCTTCTACTTTGGCTTAGGCAAGAGGTATCGTGAGTCTGGCCTGGAGCAGATATGAGATACATTCTATGGTTAAAATTAAAAGAACCAGAAGAGATGGATGAGGAAGAAAGGGGTATCTAGGGTGTGAGGGACATGTATAGTCTTGTACAAATTCTATCATGAAGCATTCTGTGAAATAATTATTTCCAGGGGCTTTGATTCCATGTGAAAGTGTCGGGCTGAGCTGATACAAACAGCAGAGCTACGTCAACAGGAAAAACGAGAATTAACAATCCAGCAACTCATTCTGAAATTAATTGGTATTAAAAAAAAAACAAAGCGAAAAATTAAAATCATTTTTACGTCTTTTCCAGTCTATAATTGATTCTCCCATTGAGTGTTTGATGTTAAGTGCTTCGTGACATGGAGTTTTAAGGATATTGCATAAGAGTAAAATGGACTGAACTCAGCTTCACACACACACAGCCCGAGTGCAGCTCCATTTGTCTTGCCTTGAATTAACTTCAGCTATTACATTTTTTCTGTCTTTTGTAGCTCTTCATTGATTTTTCTCTCCCATCTCCTCTCAGTGACCTTTATTACACAGTCCTTCCTAATGCTAGCCCCTCCCACTCCGTTTCTTCCTTTCAATCTCTCCCTGATGAGATACCTTATCTTGCTGGTCCTGTTTCAGACAAGACTGAATTGCATAGATTCCCCCAGAGAGCCTGCATCGAACCAAGGAAGTGACTAATATTTCTGCAATAATATATCTGAGCTTATAGAAATACTCTCCCACCCTGTGACTGAAATTCAGCTCTTAGCTAATTTGTAAATTTATCAGATAATTGTTTGGCTTTCCTCTATGTCCAAGGTACCTACCACCCTGGGCAGCGGGGCAAGTGCTTGTTCCACAAGGTCATGCCACAATTGTATGATGTTGACATCTGTAATGGATGCAAAAGATGTATTCATGTTCTAACACAGATGTGCAAAGCAAATGTCCCTTTTTAACCCCTTCATGGCAGATGTTTATGAGATCATCCCCATTCAGGGAACCCAGAAAAATTCCTACCTTTCAGTTTGATTTATTTTAAAAAAAATGAATGTATAAAATAGAAGGTTTATTATGACATCTGATACATTCATATCTTTCACGCTGTTCACACTCACCCCCTCATCCCTCCTGCATAGTTAGTCCACTCCTCTGCAGTCTGATTTTTTTTTTTCTTTTGAGACAGAGTCTCACTATGAAGCCCTGGCTTCATATGAAGACCTAGAACTCACTAAGTAGACCAAACCAGCCTGGAACTCACAGAGATCTGGCTGCCTCTGCCACCCAAGTGCTGGAATTAAAAATCTGTGCCACTACTACCCAGCCATGTCGATCACTTTTATTATGAGCAAAAGAAGCTTGAGGAGGAAGGGTTTATTTGGCCTAAGTGTCCAGTCATGAAGGGAAGTCAGAGCAGGAACTGAAGGCAGGAACATTGAGTCAGGATCTGAAGCAGAGATCATGGAGGGGCACTGCTTCCTGGCTTGCTCTTCATGGCTTGCTCGGTCTGCTTTCTTTCTTCTTCTTCTTTTTTTTTTTTTTTTTTTAGTTTTTTTGTTGTTGTTGTTTTGTTTTTGTTTTGTTTTTGTTTGTTTGTTTCTCGAGACAGGGTTTCTCTGTGTAGCCCTGGCTGTCCTGGAACTCACTCTGTAGACCAGGCTGGCCTCGAACTCACAAATTCACCTGCCTCTGCCTCCCAAGTGCTGGGATTAAAGGCGTGCGCCACCACCGCCCGGCTTCAGTCTGCTTTCTTATACCACCCGGGACCACCTGTCCAGGAGTGGCAACTTCCCACAGTGGGCTGGACCCTCCCACATCAATCAAGGAAATGTTCTACAGACATGCCTACAGACCAATCTAATGGTGGCATTTTCTCAATTAAGGCTCCTCTTCTCAGACAGAAGACTAGCTTGTGTCAGGTTGACAAACATTCAACTAGGACACCTTGTTAGCATGAAGACTTGAGTTTGACTCTCCAGAACCCACACACACAGCTGACCCTGGTAGTACATACCTGCAGTCCTACTGCTAGATGGGAGATAGAAACAGAAGAATCCCACGAAGTCTGAGAGCCAGCTAGCCTGCTGTGCACAGCAGAGAGGAGACCCAGGGTCAAACAAGGTGGAAGGTAAGGAGTGACACCCAACGTTGTTCTCTGACCTCTACACTCACTGTGACACGCACACACTCACAAGGACACATGTGCTCACACACTATACACATTGTACATACAATATAAGATTTTTAAAAAATGAATCTTAGAGCTGGAACATTGGGGATCATCTAGTTATTTATTTCCCCATATAGGAACCCTGATGTGTGTCTCCCCAGAGGAGGTCTTAGCATGCACACCGAGTTCAAAGGAAACAGCTCAGCACATTTTCTCTCTCATGGCTAAACTACCTCCATTTGGAGAAACTGCTGCTTTACATTGAGTCAGATTTCTTTCCCCTGGGTTTCCTGGTTTATTCCTGGCCCTGCTCCGTGGAACTAGAGACAAATTATAACATCTTTTTCTAGTCTAGTGCCACAGCAAAGAGTCTAGTTTTAAAACAGGTGGCCTTTCCCTTCATCTTTTCTTCTTTTACTCCTATGTCTGTTCTTTTCATTTCTGCCACTCGGCTACTATTCTGTAGGACATCTCCATCTGAGTGCTTGCACCTGGGCTTGATGCTTCCACTGTGGTCCTCTGGCTTGGAGGCTATCGAGATCAAGATAACAGATTCCATATGTCATCTTCTATTAACAGGATTAACAAATGTTTACTTCCCACGCTCTTCTCCCGAGACAGTGTGACTCTCCAAAAGTCACTGCTTGAGCCTTGACTACACCTGCCGAAGAGACATGGGAGCTCAGTGCTGTCATGCAACCCACTTCCTGTACCCCATCCTGCCCTGCCTTATTTTACAGCTGTGGAACTCAGATGCAGTGCATGCCCAGGCTCGTACAGTCAGTGGAGGCAAAGTTATAAAAAACAAATGCTAGAAAAATGAAGCACAAAGCTACTCACATGCTATGGCAAGGGAACACTTTTTTTTTTTTTTTTTTTTTTTTTAAGTCTAGGGGGAAAAAAAGTAATGTTTTACTTCTATCCCCTTTCATGGTTTAAATATTCTATCTGCTCTCTTACCCTCATCCCAGTTTTTATACTTTTTTTTTCACACCTGTGAGCTCTATTGAGGACTTCTGTTTTTAAAAAGACAAGTTACCAACGACCCACTAGGACAAACTAAACCTATGCAATCTATACAATATAGTATAGTTTTCCCCTCACCCAGTCAGGGTCTTTTTAAGGTAGCCACCCATAGTATACCCATCTGTAAGTACTTGAGTTAGTTCTAATAAAATATTAACCTGTAGTTTCTGTCTTGGGTAAGTTTACATCATTCACCTTGAAAGTATATTTATATATGTATCATATATATATATATATATATATATATATATATATATATGATACATATATACATACACACACACACACACATACACACACACATGGCAAGCAGAGGAAGCCTGTATAAAGGGCTGCACCATGCTTGCCGTGGTAATAGGGAGCAATCTCAACCCCTTTCATATATATATTGCATGTAATTACATGCTTTCAAGGTGAATGATGTAAACTTACCCAAGACAGGAAATACAGAATTTGCAGTTCTTTGGGGAATGTTACATCATCTCTGCACATGCTTAAGATAGTTCACTCAAGTCCTCTAAGGTACTTCCTACTTCACACATATTAATGAACGAGTCACAGGTTAATATTTCATTAGAACTGACTCAAGTATTTTAATATTTTGGTCTATTCTAAAACTAAGCTAGCAACGGTCTATTGTAAGACAGTGTGGTAAGCCTGCAGTGTATAGTCATGTTTTCCCCTTTGCAGGAGTGGAACAGATGGTTCCTGAAAAGGAAAGGAACCTCTTGGAATCTTCTTTCAGTGTCTATACATAATCCAGGTGCAGGCCAAGCGATTTAGAAAAACAAACGGTCATTTCTTGACTGTAGAGGAGCTGCAGTATTAGTGAGCTGGGTTCATCTCTTTATCATCCCATCGCTATCGAAATTTGAGATTCCCATTTGTCTGTAGGTTGTAATTCCCAGCATTCACTAGAACAGGAAATGGCAGAGCAAGCTGGGAAGTACCACATCCTGGACACTGTGAGCAGAGCTGAGAATAGGAGGACCACTGGAGGTGGGGTAGCTCCCTCTGACCCAATCCAGGCTTCTCCCCTGACTTGACTAATTGGAGTCTGCCATTTCTTATTTCCAGGTCTGTATTAGTCATTTTGTGAGTAATCACTGTGGCCAAAACACCAAACAGGAACAACTTAAAGGAGGAATGAGTTCAGAGAACTTTCAATCCTTTGTGGTGGGGAAGTTACTGTGAATGGTGATGAAAGTGTGTGGTTGGTGTGACGTCTGAAGAAAGCCTGTCAACTGCCCATGACTGTCTTATGTAGAGAGCTTCTCATTAGAACAGACTACACATTGATTGAGTCTCTAGGTTCCCCTCACAGTAAACAAGAGGTGCCTGCTATGGGTTCCTCTACCAGCATCACAGGACTGTGCATCTAAAAGGCAAACTCTGCACACCTTGCCTACTGTCAGGCTTAGTCTGGAGCGATTTAGTTCCTTTATCAAGGACCAAACAAACATGGGGAAAAAAATCCTTAAGGTGTGTGTTCTTGCAGTTGGAAAAGAGAGACAGAAGAATTACTTTTCAAACCTAAAGACACTATTAGAATGATTAAAAATAATGCTTCTGAATTTTAAATTACCAAAGGGAGAATTCAAGCAATAAAACCTTGTTTTTTAAAAATCATTACTTTAGTATAACACAGAATATAGGATAATATATAGAAAAAAAACCATGTAGAAAACACAATTGACCAAACAAAAAGCAAAAAAAAAAAAAAAAAAAAAAAAAAAAACCCTGACATAAAATAGTAATTTTATAATTACTATTATAAAATTCATAAAGTAATTCCTCTTATAAAGGCATTGTGATGGTTAGTTTAATTTTAGTTGGTTGGTTTTGTTTTGTGTGTGGAGGGGGTCGGTTTGGATTGTTGGTTGTTCTGTTTTGTTTTGTCAACTTGACACAAGCTAGAGTCATTTATCTGGCAAGAGGGAACTTTACTTGAGAAAATGACTCCATCAGATTGGCCTGTGGGCCTGAGGCATCTTCTTCATTAATGACTATTACAGCTCAGATGGGAAAGGTAAACTGGCAGTTGCAAGCCAAGAAATACCACAAAGTCACACTGCATAACAAAACTCACACAGGAGATTTTACTGGGAGGAAAAAATCCCAGGAAAGTGGCAGCTTCTGCTCAGGGCAGAAGCAGCAGAGAACTGAGTAGAAGACAGGGTTTATATGGAGTTTCTTTGGGGGCAGAGCCTTCCAGGGTGGCCTGGGATTGAAGAGATTATGTAGCCTGATTTTAGGGCAAGCTCAGGAATTGGTGGGATTTTTTTTCCCCGTAGAATGGGGCCGGGCCACTTTCGAATCACCAACAATGATTGATGTGGCAGGCCCCAGCCCACTGTGGATGCTATCACACAGCCCACTGTGGATGCTATCACCCTGGGAAGTTGGTGCTTCAGGTCTCTGCACTGAATTCTCACTTTGACTTCCCTGGATGATAGGCTATAAGCTATAAAGCAAATTCTTTCTTCTCCAAATCATTTTGGTCATTATATTTTACCACCACAATAGAAAACAAACTAGGATAGAAATAAATAAATTTATTTATTTATTAGTTGATGTGAAGAAAATAGCAAAGGCTTTATCTAGAGACTATGAAAAACATTTTCCTAACAGAATAATATTAAATTGGTGACGTGAGAAACTTATTCTAGGAGATAGTAAAGCATTTTACAAAACTACAGACTCCAAATCGGTATGGTTCTTGTATAAATAAAAACAGAACAGTTAAAGAGAATTCGAATAAATAAAAATCCAGTAATAATAGATCAGTAATGCCAAGACATGTTGCTGGCCATCTTGACTGGGGGTTGGATTCCCACACTGCACATATTTATATCAAATTAGATTTTGAAGAGGTCACAAATTAAAAAGGTAAAAACTTGAAGCATACAGCTATCTAAGGAAAACTAGGGCTGGGGAAAGGCTAGAGAGATGGTCCAGCAGGTAAGTGAGTTCTGTGCAAGCAAGCGTGATGATCTGAGATTGATCTCAGAGTGGAAGCAGAAAACTGACTCCCAAAAGTTGTACTCTGACCTCCACACATGTGCATGTACATGCCTGAACACACACACAGACACAGATAATAAGAAGAAAAAGAAGGAGGAGGAGAAGGAGGAGGAGGAGGAGGAGGAGGAGGAGGAGGAGGAGGAGGAGGAGGAGGAGGAGGAGGAGAAGAAGGAGAAGAAATAATGGGGGAGTCTTTTGAAGTTTTCCATCAAAGATAAAGCCATAAATAAAACACTGTCTGTAAAACTTAGTTATACAAATCTGTCTCCTCTCTATCCGGAGGCAGTCCTTTGTCTCTTGGTGGCCATGTCTCTTCCCACTCTCCCTTGCCTCTTTCCTCTTCTCTCTCATCTTCTATTTCCTGTCTTTATCTCTTATCCCTGCCCTTTGTCCCTTCTGGACAAATAAATCTCCTTTGTGCTGAGAACTTGGTCTTGGTGTGGCCTGTGCTGATTCTGGTCCTTTTACTGTGAGGGTATCCTATATTTTAAAACTTCTAGAGAAGGAGAAACACCTTGTACAGTTGAAAGACAAATGCAACACGTGTCACAAGGAACCAACATCCTTCATACATAAAAAGTTCTTGTGAGTGGATAAAAAGAGGTGGACACACAAAGATAAGTATTGGTAGAGGACATAAAACAGATCAATTACAAAAGAATACAGATGAGTAATGACCATTCCAAAAAGATGTTCAGCCTTTACTAGTAATAAAAGCCACAGATAACCAGAGAGAAAGGATTCTATTTAACATGCTGGCAGATCCTAGAAAGGCTGGTGTCAAAGACCAGAGAAAATCAAATATAGCTCTAATACCACCTCAGCCACACAAGACACCATGCATGCTTCCTGTACTGACACTAAAGTCCCTCACAGCAGAAGGCTGAGTCCACTAAAAATCTTATAGACTAAGAGAAAGCATGCAGGTGGAAGGGTCTAATATGGCCCCGATGTTTATTGAAGGGCAAATACAGTGGGCGTCACTAGTTGAGCAAGGTAAGATGGTATGGTTGAGACTAGCAACACGTCCCTTATTATGGTCTAAATGTGAAATGTCCCCCACGGGCTCGTGTTTTGGAGGACTGTGGGGCCTTTGAAAGTGGAGTGGAGCTGTTGAAGTGTGTCACTAGAGGCAGGTCTTTGAAGATTAGACCTATGCCTAGTTCTGGCCTTCTGTCTTTGCTTCCTGGTTCAATGTACTATGAGAAGCTCATGTCAGCCACTCGCTCTCTCCGACCCTCCACTGTGCCTTCCCCACCAGGTAGAATGGATGGAGAGTTCTCTGAAACCCTGAGCCGGAAGAACTCTAGCCCCTTTGTGTTACGCCATCCTAGGGATACAACATTTAAAAGTTTTTTTATAGATCTATTTTTAAAAATTGTTATTGGTATGTATGTGCATACACCTACATGAGTCTGTGTGAACTACATGTAGCCAAAGAGGCCAGAAGAGGGTATCAAATTTTCTGTAACTCGTTACAGATGGTTGAGAGCTGACTGAGGTGAGTGCTGGGAACCAAACTGGGTCCTGTGCAAGAGCAGTAAGTACTTTTTCCTGCTGAGCCAACTCCATGATACAATTCCAAAAAGAGTCCTTCACAAATATCTCCATAACTGACCCCTCTTCTACAAGTCTGTTGCACACATACAACATTGGGAGCTCAGGTACAAGTTGCAGCCTGGCCACGAGAGATATTAAGAAATATCCTGATTTCGCAACCATTAAAACGTGACCCAAAGCATCAAGTTTAGAACCAATGAGCAGGAATGGCTCAGTCAGTAAATGCTTGCTTCCGGAGTCTGAGGAAGTGAACTCAGTTTCCCAGAATTCATACGAAAAACGCCGGTGTGGTGGTGGGGAGGTAGAGGCAGAAAGGTTGCTGGAACTTAATGGCTAGTCAGCCTAATCTAGTTGGTGAACTCCACAGTAACAAGAGACCCTGTCTCAAAGGAGTTGAGTGGCAGTTATGAGCATGACACCTGACATTGTCTTCTGGTCTGCACGCAGATGTATTCGTACTCACACATGCAACACACACACACACACACTTTAAAAAAAAATGAATCATATCATTCACGACAAGGTATTTCAGGATGCCATGAGTTAAAGGGTTGGGGTACATTGTGTTGAGAGCAGAGTATCTGACGTTTAAGATTCATGACAATGCAATGCTAACACCATTTTGTAGGCATGGACTTCTCCAGTATACTGCTGCCAACTCTGTGACTTCTTTATTTGAGTTCTCAAATGAGACCCACCCTGTGAGTGGTAATGTTGGCCCAGTTGCCTTTGAATGAGGCTAATGTGCCCTATATCAGAGAGACAGATCATGTTTTACAAACCCGGCATTCTTCACGGAATGATATATTTGCAGACCTCACTGTGAAAGCACTCTAATGAATTCTTTCTCTGCAGTAGCGTCCTATTGTATGGCGAGCTGTAATTTATTTCACTAATTCACTGCTGATGGACATTTTGCTGGCATCTAGCCTTGTTATTACTGGATGGCTGCAATGGGCTTTTTTTTTTTTTAAACCTCTGGAAACACAAAAAATATTTATTGACATTGCTTTTAAAGAATGGTAAAGGGGTTTAGGAGAGAGACTTGGTTTTATACCTTTTAGATTGTTATTTATTTTTGCAATTGTATTTGTTTTTGTGATCATTTTATTTATTTATCCATTTTGTTACACTAAAGTGCATATTCGTAGGGTTTTCTGGCTTGCTTTTCTTTGGTGGCTTTTTCGCTTTGGTTCTAGAATGGTCACTGAACCTGGGCTTATTCACCAATCCAGTTCTAGCCTCTGACACCTCTGGTCCATGGTGCTAGCTGACTTCCCTTGTTGGATTTCCTTTCTAGAGGCAACTGGCTTCTAAGAACCTAACCAAATTCTTTCTTCCTGTCCGAAACTGGAAAGAGGTATTTTAAGAACCCTCCCCAACCCCAGTCGATCCATATTACCAAATGCAACAGGTTTTTTTCTTCAGCATTTCTAGCCTAGAACAAGAAACACCAGGGGCCTGAAATACCTCAGAGGGGTTGTCTTCTGTTTTCTCGAGGAATCTGTATTCTTCCCTCTCGGTTTCCATTTCGGTTCCCCAAAGCTAACATGTGTCTTTTTTGAAGTGGCAATGTAATTCAGAAGTAAAGCTAGCGTTTGGCAAGGCTGTTGAAATGAATGGACAACTGGGAGTTTATTATCTCCCCTTACAAGTGGGGATGTTGCAGGGCGGTGGTGGCGCACGCCTTTAATACCAGCACTTGGGAGGCAGAGGCAGGCAGATTTCTGAGTTCGAGGCCAGCCTGGTCTACAGAGTGAGTTCCAGGACAGCCAGGACTACACAGAGAAACCCTGTCTTGAAAAACCAAAAAAAAAAAAAAAAAAAAAAAAAAACCAAGTGGGGATGTTATGAAGTGATTGAATAATTTAAATACTTTAATTTTAAGTTAGAATTCTTTGAGCTTGCAATGCTTTACTTGAACAATATTCTATTCTTTTGGTGTGTGTGTGTGTGCGCGCGCGCACGCGCATGTGCATGCACGGGTGTGTGGGTTACAGGCACACGTGTGTCTTTAGGAGCATAGAGGGGATACCATCTGTCCTGTCCTACATTTTAATCAGTCTCTTCCTACGTGTTTACGCACCGCTTGCAAACAGTGCCTACAGAGACCAGAAGAAGGCACAGGGACCTTTGGAATTGGAGTCACAGATGGTTGTGAGCCACCATGTGGGTGCTGGGAACTCGTCCTCTGGAAGAGCACCAGTGTTCCTAAGTCCTGAGCCATCTCCCCAACCCCTGCCTTAATCTTTTGTGACAGGGCTTCTCAGTGAACCTAGTTGGCCAGCAGCCTAGCTGTCTCCCATCTTCACCTTACCCACATGGTGCCGAGGTTACTGCCATGCATGTGACCACACCTGGCCTTTTACATGGGTGTTGACATTCAGATCCTCATGCATGTACAGCAAGCACTCTTATGCCTTGAGCCATCTCCCTTCCACCCCCATGCCTTATTTTGGTTTCTTAGATAAATAAACTCTGGTAATGGGAGAGAACACTAGGAACTCTGAGCCTGAATTGGGGGGGGGGGGGGGGCTCGTAGAACTCTCTGTATCATCTGTGGAACTTTTCTGTAAACTTTTCTGGTAACCAAAATGAAAAGGGTATTGTAAAAGTTTGCATTCACATTTTCCCTTGATAAACTTGTGAACCTGTGAAGCTACAGCTTTGCTTGGCCTGATTGCCTTCGAGCAAAGTCTTGTGTGAAGAGGATCTCAGTCTTTCCTGGCTGCTGGCTACCACTGTATCTGCTGCTTTGTAAGGCGGTAATGAGGAGGTTTTCTGAGATCTTCAGCTGCTGCCTTCCCTTGGCGAGCAAAGACTGCAGGGAACCGTACTGAAAAAGCAGGGCCACGGGAGCATCTTCCTGGCTGTGTGCTTAGCTCCACTCTCCATCCCCCACCCTCTGCCTCAGAGTCTGTTAGGACAATCAAGCTAGTTGCCTGAACACTATTAAAATGATAAAGATGTTGTAAGCCGCAGAGAATCGATAACTGCTCGAGAAGGGCTCCAATCTGCGATGTGAGAGGAGAACACAGATTTTTATCACTGGTCCAAATTCTCCCAGCATCAAACCTCCATCTCCAGCTAAGCAGGACTTGGTATGTTTCTGAGTAAATGGGGAGAGATAGGGTTTCTATGAATTAAATTGGGTCTTCTCAAATGTATGTATTGGAGAGCTGTCTTCCATGTAACTGTATTGAAGACAGGGCTTTTGAGAACATGATTAAAGCTATATGAGTCAGGAGAAGAGAATCCTGACCCCATACACATGAGACCCTAATAAGAGGAGGAAACACTGACGCGCTCTCCTTACTAGGGACGGACTGAGCCAGCCAGGAAGAGAGGCCTCTCCAGAAACTCATGCTGCTGGACCTTACTTAGGATCTGCAGTCTCCAGAATTGTGAGAAATATTGTCCATGCCACTCAGTCTGGGATGTTTGGTTAGGGTAGCCTCAACAGGGTTCACAGAACCTTGTCTCTCTTCTGCTTTTCCTTTTATCACAGAAAGGAACAATATTATACATGAGACTCAGAATAAGAAGGCTATAAACAAAGAGCTTCCTGTGGGGGTTAATTTTAATCCCTACGGTGACTGCTGAAGGAGAATGATAGGGCCGAGGGCAGAAAGAGAATGTATCACTTTGTCCGGGTACCACTCAAGCTCTTGAGCACAAAGGCATAAGTTAAGTGGGTCCAGCCCTAATTTACGATGGTGATGATGATGAAGGCTTGCTTCTGCAATTCCTTTTTTCTTTCATTAATTTACACGATCTAGAGTCTCTTCTGTAGTCCTTTAAAACAGTAAAACTTAACAAAAATTTATTAGGCTTTCCCTCGCTGTGGAAGTCTCTCAAGGTCCTCCTCCAGAATCACATGAGGTAATAGATGCAAAAGGGTTTTGTAAAATACAAAGCATTCCATGCGTGCAAACTATTATTGGAAGGAAGCAGGCGGATGAATTGAAATCCCAAGATCCCCTAAAATGTGCAAAAGGTGCCCCTATTTGGATTGTCACCCTCACAGAGCATTTTACAGACCATTTAGCAATTTCTCCAAGTGTTCACACCGGTTCCCTCAGTAACATTCCTGCCCTATGCCAGGGAGGGCAGAGAGAGGCTGACTCTCCCAAGCCTGGCCCCGTGGACAGCATCAGCGCCTGCAGAGGAAGGGGCTTGGTTGCTAGGAGACCAGCAAGAGTGGGCAGCTAGCTCGCAAGCAGGTTAGAATCCAGAGAGGAAGGATTTTAAAAGCCTATTTCCGTCTGCTTCTGCTAGAATTGAAATTCTCTTCAGGGTCCAGCCACCAGTGATACAATCTGCTTACATTACTGGTTCTGAGAGCCCTTGAAAGGATCTATTTGACCGCTCCTTGCAACTCCCTCCCACAGTGCCTAGAGAAGACAGGCACTTAAAAGAAAAAGGGGAAGGGGACAAAAAGAGAAGTCGATGGAGTCCATAGCAGACGCAGAGAAGTGACAGCAAGAATTAGTCCAAACACATCTGATCACAACCCATAGAGCCCAAAGAAGTCATAATTGCACTCAAGCGATGCCAAATGACAGGGCCTCCCGTAGCTTCTCTGTACATCAATGGCAGGCAGCTACGCACAACTGAGGACTGATTTCAAGTGCAGGAGAGGTGTGCGAACCCGGTCTTTCCACTGGAGTTTATCGTCACAGACAGTCTGACATGTACTTCTAGGCTAACTGGAATTTGGTTGACACCGAGTTTAAATTTTTTCCCTTTAAAGATCATGGAAAAAAAAAAAAAAAAGGTATGCCTTTCAGATAAGAACTGCTTGCTTGGTTTTGTTTGTTTTGTTTTTCCCCAAAACAAGTTCTCATACCCAAGAAATCAAACCCATGAGCCCCCGGCATTATGTGCAGACACTTACAACTGCCTAGAACAGAGGACTGAGCTGTGGAGGGGTCAGCTGGAAAAACAGCAAAATAATTGGTGCGTTTAAAGTCATTTATGGACCAATGCTTGACAGCCTTTGAGATGGTTACTGCTGGGATATTAAGAGCAACATGGGAGCGCTGACTCATCAGGAAGAAGGAGACTCATGGGCTGTAGAATATAAACCATCTCTAAAGAGGTTCCAGGGGCCTCAGCAGACATGCTTTATTTGGTTAAAGCCTAATGCCTAATGACAAAATGGAAGGCTTGTTTCTGTATTTACAGGCTGGCTTTCTGCTCTGCTTTTATAGAGATGTGGAGGGGGATTACAAAGGAGGACCAGTAACTAGTTGAGGAAAGAACACTTCAGGGACGTGGAGAACAAGCAAAAGACAGCTTCTTGGAGGTGAAGATGAGGGCAGACCTGAAACCTGAGAACAGGGCAATGGAAAAAGACTGAAAGTCTGTCACTGCCTGACAGCATGTGTGAGAGACATAGCCATGAGTGGATGCCAAAACACTCCAGCAAGGTCAGGAGATGAAGCGCCAGCGGCCAGGCGTATCAACAAGCCTCACACACAGCGCAGGTAGCTAGCTCACTGAATAAGGGAGCGAGCTCTAGAACCATTCCCCTGCCCCCCCTTCTCCATTTTCACTTGTATGGTATGTGCTCATGTGTGGTGTGCGCTCACATGTATGGGGGTACATGGTGTGTGGGGGTGCACGTGTCCGTATATGGAGTACATGCAGAAGCCTGAAGTTGGCCACTCTACCTATTCATTGAGTCAGTGTCTCTTGAACCAGAACCTGCAGATAGGCTCAGCCTGGGTAGCTAGCTTAATCTGGGGGTCCTCTGTCTCTACTTTCTGAGTACTAGGACCTCAGATGGCACTTAGGATGTCTGCACAAGTTCTAGGGATCCAAACTCTAGTCCTTGGGCTCCTGTGGCAAGTTGTCTAACCACTGGGCAATCTGCCCAGCCCTATTTCCACCTTCCTTCTCTACTGCACAAAACTAAATCTTTTGTGCACAGAGACTATTTTGGTGAGCAGAATGATGTCAACTTTGGGATCACACAGATTGGAGTTTAGATCCTGGCTCTTTGGTTTAGTGGTGTGGGTCTCTGGACCAGATGCATAGTGAACTGAGTCTTGGTTTTCTCATCTGTAACACAAGAGTGATGACAACACCACCACTACTTTCCTCCAACACAACAGGCTTTGGGGGAGGAACCCTGGCTCCGCCTACTTTTTTACTTTCATGTCCCACCATAGATCCATAACCTCGGAGTTAGAGCAGTCTGCATAGAAACTGTGAGTGAAGGGGAGAGGCTGAGACTCTAGCCTTTCACGAAACAGGGCATTTCTTTTAAAGGAGAGACCCTGGTAAAATCCTACCTAAGCAAGACGACTTAGAAAGGATTTCTGGACAACTCAAATCGAGCACAAGAGCGAAACAACTTCTTCAGAAGTTTGAGATTGAAATGTTGTAGCAGTGGTGGCAGCAGCAGGATTGCAGTTCATCGAGGCATCTGCAGAAAAGCAAGCAGCCTAAGAGGTCCCCCTGGACAGATGGTGGCAGCAGAACCAGGTGTGGGTTACCATGGCAACAGTCCAGGGTTTTCTGACTCAAGCCTGTCCGTCTAGGTATAATCTAGTCAGATGACTCGTGGCCAGAGATACTTCTGGGTAGATCTATTTGTCCCTCTTCCCTATCTCAGCGCAGACCTTTCTAACTCCACCCTGCTTAAGGAGGCGGACTGCCGAGTCTGTATGCACATGTCTAGCTTCCCCAAAGGACAGGCCACTTCTTACCCCAGGAAGATTGTTTTCTATTACCTTGGGAAGTAACAGAAGGTCTACCATTTCTGCCCAAAGCCTCCTTATGCCAGCTACGGTCACCCCATTTTTATATACTAGGAATTGTGTGCAAAGTTGGGCCAGTGTTCCAGGCAAGAGACAAGAGGGTGACCAAGAAAGCAGACAGGCAGAGAGGTGCTGGGGTCAATGTGACCTAGAAAGTAATTAATGGGTTTTATGAGTTGATGGGAAGGAATCTGGAAGCGGAAAGAGAAAGATGAATCCAAGAGATCTGGTTTACAAAGGAAATACTGTTTTGCAACCAGGGCAGGTGTGTGTGTGTGTGTGTGTGTGTGTGTGTGTGTGTGTGTTTAAATAGGTCCTATCAAGTGAGACATGGAGAAGAACATTAATTCCAGGTCTGGAGAGAGCTTATATAGGTCGTGTAGGAAAGATACAGTCCTACAGTTTTTGTCCAGGATGGAGACCTGGCCAGGGGTGTGGGTGGGGGTGTGGGTGGGGGTGTGGGTGGGGGTGTGGGTGAGGAACTCTTGGGATATTGCCAGAAGCCAATAGCCATAAGTTCCTAGGAACATTTGCAGCACCTAAGGTTACCTTTTAAGCAGCCCAGACTAGTTCTTTCTTGAGTGTGCCATGCTTACATGAAACCAACTCAGTACCTTCTGTATGACTGGTGTTTCCAGATATTGATGCCAAGCCTAAGGCAGCAACCCATGGGTTGGTCATGACACCATCCTCTGGGAGAAGTGTGGCATAAGACCTGTTCTAGGAAGACAACGTCACATAAGAAGGTAGTGAATCTGCTGTTTATAGGAGTCTGTCCCTCCAAATTTCATGTGTGAACCCGATTGCATTCAAAGTACATTTTAACCCAACCTGATCAATGTTGTTCTGGTTAAAAGTATTTGCTGCTCTTCCAGAGGACTAAGGTTCAATTCTTAGCACCCACAAGATGGCTCATAATCACCTGTAACTCGGTTTCAGGGGCTCCAACTGTCTCTTCTGGTTTCCGAGGGCACTGTATTCACATGGTGCACAGGCATACGTACAAAGCACCCACACACATAAAATTTTAAATATTAAAACAGGAAGTTTAGTCACACAAAGGCACCAGGAGCACATGCATGTAGAGGAAACATCAAGGAAGTATGCCAAGAGATGGTAAAATAACAAAAACATTTATTCTTATTATGACAAATATCAAAATGTTAATGGTGCCCTAACTGAATGTATTGACTAGAAGGAAGCAACTGTGTCCAGTGGCTGGGGTCCATAGGGAGTGAATGTTAGAGCCTAGGAGTCGGGGGAGGTAGGCTGAGGGCCTTGGGTTGGAATTATTTTGTTAGATGGAAGTGTATAGCTTCCAGCTAAGATCAGGCTTGCCCTGGTGGCTTTGCAGATGGCCTACTCTTAAGGCACATGATTACTTATTCCTTCTGCTTTCTTCTGGGGAGTTGGGGGGGAGGGAAGACAATTAGATTTCCTTTTTTATTTATAATCAGCTCACAAAAATGGTTGTGCCAGATTTTTATGTGTAATTGCTTTTTAAAAAAATGTTGTTTATAAGTGTATTTTGAAACTGTTTAAGGAAAATATTGATGTTTTGTTACTCCCCAAAGGTTAGGTGACTGCCACTTTGAATCTTTCTGGATCCGGGGTGGCGGCAGGGGCATAACTTTGAGCTGCTTTCCTGAATGCATGCCAGCAGCTGTGGGGTGGTGTTTAAAGAGCATCTTAGAAGGTTGGGCAGAACATAGAGAAGGCTGCTCGTTCCCCCTGCACACGTGCATGCTCTGCTGCCTTGGCGTGTTTGATGTTCTTGCTTAGCTTGACTGAAGGGCACAGCGCATGGGAGGAGAGACCTGGGAAGAGGAGGCACAGCATCCTGACTCACTAGAATGGAGGGACCATCCCCAGTACTCACTGGGCAGTTAGTCTCTCCTTCTCCTTCTCTTGAGAGTCCAATACTGAGGGTTTGCACCTGGTGAAGGGCTTCTTGCAGTTTCAAAACATGAAAAGAGCCATCACTTGACAAGATAGAACAAATATTTGGGGTTTTTCCTCTCTCTGTCTTTCTCCCCTCTTTCTCTCTCTCCCTCCTCTTTCTCCATCTCTGTCTTCATCTTCTAAATCCACTAGTCTCACCTTGCTCTCAATACCTTCCAAAACAACTCCACCATAACAAGAGGAGAGTAATAAAGTATGAAGCTGGTTGGCAATGGACTGCAAGAGTTTTTGGTCTACCAGGAGCCCAGCAGAAGCATCCAACTCTTGTCAAGAGCTAAATAGATTTTCTTCTGCTCTCCCAGAAAACCAAGAGCTTTAGAAATCACCAATAGTCCTTCAGCCCAGAGGTACCAGGCAGTGGCTTAGCCTTGCACTGCCTGGATCATAGTAGGTAAGTACCTGGCCAGCCTTTGGGGCAGTCAGAGGGGAAACCGAGTGTAGTGTTATGAAATGTGGATTCTTGTATATTCTAGGATTATATATCTAGAGTGTGCCTGATAAAATAAATAAGATCTTTCTCATGGATGGGAATTCTCAAGTGGTCATCATTTAGTAGTAATAAAATTTTCAGATATGCAAATAAGCTTCACAGGGGAATACAGATCATCCACAGAGGGCATTAACTCTCAATTCTGATTAGTTGAGAAGTTGAGACATTTCTTCTGCTTGTAGATAGCCAGGTAGGTTGACAAGCTGCCCTCTTGAGAAACCTCTTACATCTATGATACCACATTTTCTCTGGGCTGGGCATTATTCCAGATGTACTACTTGAATTTCTGATAAAAGAACTGAGTGACCAGTATCTTTTTATTAGGTGTTCTGCATAAATGTGCACACTATATATATGCACGCTATCAGTCCGCTTGCCTACACGTTTCACGTTTACCTTTCGATCCAGTACAGCACTGTGATCATGCATTTTTGAATGACCCAAATAAAGACAGGATTTGAAGACTTACATGCATATGTGTGTAGGTTTGGAGGAGTAACCTCGTTGAAAGCACCATTTCCTTGGGTAGTGATTCATCTGAGGGACTCCCGGTGGACTGCACCAGCGTTGTGGTTACAGGGGTGTGTGAAAAGCTGAGGAGGAGCCACTTAAATCACAGTCTGTTGGAGAAGGGTAGGGAAAGCTGCAGTGCTATGGGAGCACTGATCAAAATCCAGGAGGCAGCTGGCAACACATCACGCCTGGGCACCAAAAGCAGGGCACTCAGAGCCTGTCTGCCTGGATGCCACCACAGCTGCTTGGAGTGCTATATGAAAACCAGGTTTCCCATTTGGAGGCATGGCTGAAAGCTGTCTGTCTTCTACTTCCAAACAGCATAGAAAACACAGGCAACTGGCAAGAGACAACAGGGAACCTCAAAGCAGAGAGCAGACACAGCAAAGCAGGCCTACCATGGGTAAAGGGAAAAGGAACCGGCCTTTCTCTGAGTTCATGAAGAAAGGGGAAGGTGTTCATAAGCCAAATGTATGGAGGAGGAGAGAGTCTCCAGGTAGGAAGGTGCAGTGGTTAGAGTTGAGGAGAAAAGGCTAGGTTCTATTCACCAGTTGCTGGCTGTTTTATCATGGGAGGGTGACTTAGCCTCCTTTTACTTCCAGCTGCCCAGCTCTGGAAACAGGATAGAAGGCAAAAGCAATCAATCCTGAGCTTTCATGAGCAAGTCCAATTACATGTGTGACCTCAGTTAACCTTTAGCTCAACCACATATGGATGGTGTTGTGATCCCCACTTTACAGATGGGGACTTGGAGCCTTAACCCCAAAAGATAACCAGGTAATCTGAAGGAAGATAAAGTGGTTAAGTGACCTGCTCAGGTCAACACGGCTGGTGATGTAAAGTGGGAATTTGAAGCCATGTTTACTCTGCATTCCGACTTTTTCTCGCATCATAAAAGGCCCCCCTTTTTCCTTTTATCAGAGAAACAAGAGCTTTAAGGGCCTAGATCATGTGATCGAAAGCGTTTCTGACAACTGTGAAAAGCTAAATAGATGTAAAGAATTCTTCTTATTAACATCAAACCTCTCCGGGCAAGCCCACAGTGAGATAGTGGAAAAGCGTGGTTCAGAAAAATGCGCGCTCTTGCCAACTCAATGACACTACCTCCCAGATCACCAACAGTAATAAAGTGAGTTAATGACTGAAGAAAGCTTTTAATGGTGGGTTGGGCTCCATGACCTCTAAGGTCCTGCCAAGTCAGTATTTCTGAGAATCAGAAATTTTATCAAAGCAGTAAGAATGTAACAGCCCTGTGCTGGATTCCACCTCCAAGAAAACTGTGAAGTCAGCAGAACGTTTCCTTCTTGTCTCCCATTTCATGTCTCCGCTCTTGCTTCTCACTCTCAACCCTCATGCCAGGCATTCATCGCTCTTGAGGCTGGCCTTGGGTTGTGTGCACACAAAGGGAAGGCATTTGAGAAATGAATTCAGACAAAGGGAAGGAAAGGTCATTTTGATGATTGGCTTCGGCGTTGATGGCTGTGTGATCTGGAGGGGTGCCATTTAACCTCTCTGAGTCCCAGACTGCTTATCTCTGGGATGAGAAAACCCACGCACAGGACTCATTGCGGGATTTAACCGATGTGACATGCGAAGTGCCCTATGTGCAGTTTGAGCACCAAGCATCCATTCCTTTCCAGCCCCCAGCTGCAGTGACTTAGCAGAGTATGGAAATTCTGCGTCTTTGAACTATGATTCCACACAGAAGGCAACCCAGGAGTAGCAAGTAATAACTAGTCCAACAGCGGGTGTTCTTTCCTGAGCAGAAGAGATAAGCTGAATGTAGAGAGAAGGGAATGTGGGCTCGATGTGGCTGCTTCCCAATTACCTCATAATCCATGCATCCCATAATGCTGTGTTTGTGTGGCTAACATAGGCATGAGCATGTGAGACTATTTTCTTGCTTAACGTTACTACATTTCAATCGGAGAAAAAAAAAATAACCCACCACCACCAATAACAAAAACCTTTCTGTTACAGCAGAATAGTTCTTAAATGGCAGGACAGAGAGAATTCTCACTTGTTAAAGTGTTAGTCATGCAAGAATGAGGACCTGAGATTGGATCCTTAAGACCTATCTGTGCACAGTGGTGTGCATCTGTGATCCCAGTATCAGGGAGGCATCGGCAGGTAGATTTATAGTTCTTTTCTCAGCACCTATACCAGGAGACCTACAACCACCTATAACTGCAGCTCCAGAGGATCCTGTGCCCTCTTCCGGCCTTCATGGAACCTGTACACATGTACACATGCACATACATTTTTAACTAAAATATAGCAGAGAGCCTCTGTACATAACCTGTGCATACAAGTACACACACCCTCAAATGGCTGTCTTGTGTGGACAATTGGGTAGACCTCCAATGTACAAGAAAACTATTCTAGGGGCTCAGAGTTCCTTTGTACAGAAATGGACCGACTGCCCATGGTTACAAAACATTGCTGAGCCTTGCAGCCCAGATCTAGGCAGAGAAGGAGTGTGGAGACGGATCCCAGCTTTCACTTCTAGGGGTAACAGCATGGATTTCTTTGGAGTTTAGTGATCATTTACACACAGTGTTTACCGCTAAGTAAGCAGGGGCCGCTATGGAAACTGAGACTTCCTTCTGCTAGCTGTAAAACACAAGGACCTTTGTTATGTCATTCCGTGCTCTGTTTTCAGCTGTTTCTAACGGTGCCAGGAGACATGCATTTGTGAGACAAATGAATTGTGAAGGTGATACTTACAAGAAAGCTATTTTGCTGAGGTGAGGTGGCTCGCCTACCTTTTCAGTATTTGGGAGGCTGAGGCCGGGAAGATTGTCAGATGTTTGAAGCTAGCCTGGGCCATAGGGTGAGAGCACGCAAGCATTTTTTTTTTTTTAAATCTACTCTTTGGGTGCAGCAGAAATGGCTCAATGGCAAAGAGCACTGGCTACTTAGCACCGGCTAAAAGTCCTCCTCTAGAGGACTCAGGTCCTGTCCCAACACCCATACAAAGGCTCTCAATCACTGATAACCCCAAGCTCCTAGAGATCTGATACCCTCTCTAGACCTTCATGGGTACCAGGTGCACACATAGTGCACAGGCATAAATGCAGCCAAAACATCATACACATAAAAAATTAAAATAAAAAAATGTCAAAAGCTACTCCTCAGATCCACTGTGGCCCTACATTTTACCAGGCAGATGGTCCCAAACTCTTAAACATATAATGGATATAACAATTTTTCTTTGTGTTTTTTTTTTTCTTTTTTCTCCCCTCAGGCTTAGGGTACTTAAATGTCACTGCCGAGAATTCATATTGTGACGCAGAACCTTCTTTTACTGGCTTTGCCATTTGCTAATAAACAATAAATAATTCCTTGGAAACATCTGCCCTTTGTGGGTAATTGGAGAAATGTTTACGTTGGTGATGAGATGAGAAAGATGTGACCTTTTAACTTCTTCTCAATTGGTAAGTGATGGGGGAAAGGGAAAAACCATAACCCGGAGAAGACGATATTCTGGCACACTTTCAAAAGAAAAAAAAAAAATCAGCCCTGTTTAATACAGCCCCAAACCTTTGTAGCTTCCAGCTCTTTTTATTTTATTTTATTTTATTTTATTTTATTTTATTTTATTTTATTTTATTTTTGGCAAAAATGTTTCTTAGTTTAGAACGGGAAATTGTTAAAAAGAATTCACGAGGTTCTCTTAGATATCGAGCAGTGCTTTTAAAATACATTATGAAGTGAAAAGGGATGACGGGCATGATTGAATGCCCTTTGAAACCCATCCGGACTTTTAAGATTAGGGGAGAAATTCCAGGGAGACCACATTTTATAGTCCGATGGAAACCAAACATTGGGGAATAGATCTGCACTGCTGAAGACACAAGTATTCTCTCTGTACACCTCCCCACACTACAGATTTTGTTTTGTAAAATTATAGAACTTTTAGAAGTAAAAGTGGAAAGGGCATGATACTCAGGAATAAGTTTTTTAATTACTTTCTTTATTTTTATCTTTTGATGGAATGGGGAATGAACCAAACCCTTCATGAATGCTAGCTTGGCAAAGGTCCTTCTGAGTCAGACCCTTGGTCCTAGTGTCCAACAACAATTTCTAGGTTTTTCTGCAAAAGTACCAGACCCACATGGAAATTGAGAAGAGAAGGTTATGTAAACACTGTTTACTTAAATGTTATATCTGTATTTTTACATGTTTTATAATTTCCACTTGTGTATGTGTTTATTATAGAAGTAGTTCTTTTGCCTTGTAGCAAGTATTCAGAAAATATGTGCTTCTTTTTTTTTTTTTTTTTTAACCTAGACAGGAAGTTAAAATTCCAGATTGTTTAATTCAATACCAGACATTTGGCAAACCTATGTAAATTCATGTTGCTTCTCCATTGGAACATTGGATATGTTTTTTGCTACCTTAGTGACTGAATGGGGAAGGAGACACACGCCAAGCATTTCCCAGGTGAGGGTGTCCCACAGCTGGTTCAGGCAAGGGCCACCTCAGCCAGAAGAGCAACAACAATGCTAACTGCCGGGTCCAGGAGCTGGGCCCTGGTTCCCTCCAAAAGACAGAGCCGAGTCTAAATGGACAACTGTAGACCAGTGGAGATGCAGATCATCAGGAGGGAGCCCGGAGACAGTCAAGGTCCCATTCGAGGTCCTAGTGGACAAGGCACATGCCAGTCACTCCATGCAAGCTATGGTAATCTCACTTGATTTGGTACCACCCCACCCAACACATTCAGCAAGAGGGCCAGGCGGGATGGAAGCAGCAGTGTCTAGGGTGAGCCTTGGCTGCCGACAGGAGGAGAAAAATAAGTCAAGGAAACAGAAGATAAGACCAGGGAGGAGCAGACCAGTCAGTCAAATGAAGTGGGAAGAAACAGCAGGGGTGTGGAGTGTGGACTGGAGCTGCCACGAAGATCCAGATAAAGTGAATTAACACCATTGCCCCTTGGAGAAATAGCAACTCTTATTTAGTGTTCTCTGAGGTGATACTGAGACTCCCCCAATATGGGAGGCTTATACAATAATAGATAACTTGCTTTCTACAGAGTTCTGCATCCAACAAATGCAAAGGTTTTCCCTGAGAAGTCTAAAGAAAACTGGGGAAGAAGCTGCCTTAGAGACTTTCTAGAGAGAGAAACACAACACTCAGGTAGACGGTGATGTCTGAGGGTGTTTCTGTGAGGTGTGGAAGCTAACTCTCTCCTCCCTTCCTTCTCCGTCTTGATTACTTGAGGCCCACATATGAAAAGACAGGGCATAAAAGGTGTGATAGCAGCACCAAGATGGTGCAGTGAGGAGAGAGACCACAGGAGCCATGAGAGCTAACTGAACCCCTGCTTAGCTCTTCTGGCCCTCTCCTGGGATGAGGGTTCCAATGCTTGCCTGGCAGAAGGTCTCAGAGCCTCCTGATAGAGGGTGGAAGGTGAGAGGTCATGATCCTTTTTACCATCCACAGAAACATCTGGGAGATCACTGGAAATCTATCAACTTTTTCAGTGACAGTCCTCACCCTTGTCTTAGTTCCCTTAGGGCATCTTTGGGGTACAGAATTCTGTATTTATGAGTTACATGTAAAGCTTAAAATTAGTTGAACAAAACCTGTAGAGGGACAACCGGTATTTGTTTTTTAAAAAAGTATCTGTTAGGAGATTTCCCTTACTTCATAGAGCTCTCAGGTCACCAGCACTTTGGAGGCTGAGGCAGGAGGATCATAGAGTTCCAGCCAATGATTTGCATAACAAATTCTGTCAAAAAATAAGTAAGTAAGTAAGTAAGTAAGTAAGTCAGCCAGTAAATCAGTATATAGCCCAATCGACACAGTACTTGCCTAGCATGCACAAAGCCTCGGTCAGATACCTAAGTACTAACACGCATGGTTATACACAGTGGTAATTCCAGCATTTGAAATGTGAAGGCAAGAGGATCAGAAGTTCAAAGTCATCCTTTGGCTTTCTAAAATAGTGGGTTTAAGGACAGTCTGGAATACATGAAACCCTATCTAAATATATAGAAAAGAAAAAGCCTGTGGGAGACACCTTTAATTATGAGCTCGGGCCAATAGAGTGCATTTTTGTTTGTTTGTTATAACGAGAACATAAATCTTCTGGACAAAGACAAAGATGTGATAATAGTATCTGCTAGCCTGACTTGGAATAAGTGAAGCTCCAGTATTTATTAAGAGGAAGGAAGTAGAGGTCTGGAGAGATGGCTCAGTGGTTAAGAGGACTTGAGGCTCTTACAGAGGACCAGAGTTCAGTTCCCGGCACCCACATCAGGTAGCTCACAGCCATCTTTAACTCCAGCTCAAGGCCTCTGGTGCCACTGTGCACATACCCACACGTGCGTGCGCGCACACACACGCACACATGCACACACACATGTACACACACCCACACACATGCACACACACATGCACACACATGCACACACACATGTACACACACCCACACACATACACACACACACACACATGCACACACACACACACATGTACACATACACATGCACACGCACATGCACACACACACATGCACACACACATGCACACACACATGCACACACACTCACGCACACACACACATGCACACATACACATGCACACGCGCACACACACACACATGCACACACACACAAGCACATGCACACGCACACACACACACACATGCACACACACATGAGAAAGAGAGAGAGAGGAGAGAGAGTGGAGAGAGAGGGAAGAAAGAGAGAGGGGGAGGGAGAGAGATGGGGGGGTAGATGGCTCAACACAAGAGAAGAGGCTTTTTTATGTGCCAATAAGTTGTATTTAGCAGTTAGAAACAGAGCACTTATCCCTTCCCCCACAGCCTTCTCTCAGTCCATGCAAAACAAATTGGAGTGAGACAACACCATCTGCTCACTTCACACTCTGTGAAGAAGCATGTCAATTCCTTCTCAAGGTTAGGAAGTCCAAACTCAAAAAGACCCTCCCATCACTGTGCAGTCAAAAATGCCGCCCGAAAGCAAGAACCGAAGACTTGGGAAGAAGAGGCCAGTGTTCCTGGAAACATGGCAGCCTAAGGGCTTCATCGATGTGTCGTTATAGGAGCGTCTCACCCTGATTTACTTGATGGCACAAAGTCCTGCTTCACTATCTGTGCCTCTGATTTAGATGAGAAGAAATGACAGTGGAAAACGGCACCACAACGGCCACCGTGTGTGCCTCCCTGTGCCAAGAGGGCAGGAATGAAATAGAAAGATAAATCTGGCTCATTGGCAAGCTCTGTTTTCTCCTGATATTTTCCTTCTGAGTAGCAATCTTTTTTTTTTTAACCTTATTGGCAATCACTTTAAAAAAAAAAAAAAACCCACCCCTAAATTAGACTCCATTATTCTATCTAGAAATGATGCTTTGAACTGGAGAGGAAACTCAGACATTTGATTCCCCTTCTATTTTGTACTTAGCCAAGCTCTAGGCTCAGAAGTTAAGATAAGGGAGGCTTCTTACTAATTCATAGGAGTGCCCCAGAGATTAGCAAGAAGGCAGCCATTTGGCTGTGCCAACAAAGCTTAATCTCCAAGCTTTAGCCAGCCACCCATTAAATAATAGTATTTCCAAGAAGACCCCAAAGTCAGGACAGACTTTCCTGAGACGATCAGATTCTTAGAATGCAAAACCTGAAGAGAATTAAGTTCCAAGTTACCTATAGCACATCTCCCTGGTATCCACACTGGGACCATCCCCTTGGAGAGAAAAGTGATTAACAGGAAAGGATAGACTGTGGCCTGCCTAGTCCTACGTGTGTTCCCATCATCAAAACAGTCTCCTTTTTATTCATGAATCTCTTACAGCAGAACTTCGGTAAACAGGGCCATATTAAAACGAATCCATCCAACCATTCGACCATCTGTTGGCGTGCCCATCTGCCCAACAAACATTACCCCGACACCCACAGTGCCAGCCCTCAGAATCACCAAGACAAATAAAGCATGGCTTCTTCTGTAGTGCCTTGGGGCTAGGGACAGAGCTACATATCACAATGTGGTGGTCAGCAAGATTACGGAAATCAAAAAGACTGGTCCCCCAAAAGAGGGAGCAGCTAAGCAAGTGATGGTGAGATGGTGGGTTGGAGAAACCTTCCCGGAGGAGCTGAAACCTGAAAGACGGGTTACAGTTTATTAGACGCGTACACTTTAATCAGAAGGCCTAGCTTGAGTAAAGGCAAGAAGGCATGTAAATGCCTAGGGTGGCTAAGGAGCCAGGGCCAGGTGGTGCTCCCGCAGGGCTGTCTGTCTGCAACTGAGATAGAGAAACAGGTGCAGCCAAGAGGAAGAACGTGTAGAGACCACATTTGCACGTTTCCCTGCGAACCTAGACATCACTAGGGCGATTTCAGGAGGGCATGTGCCGAGGCCATCTCTGTGATGACAGTGGGAGATAGGAAGAAACCCAAGTGGCACACGTTGTCACTGTGTTTACACCATGCTTTTAAAAAATTATTATTATCATTATTTGTGTGTGTGTGTGTGTGTGTGTGTGTGTGTGTGTGAGAGAGAGAGAGAGAGAGAGAGAGAGAGAGAGAGAGAGAGAGAGATCTGTGTGAGAGAGCTAGCATGCCGCAGCATGAATCTGGAAGTCAGAAGACAACTTCTAGAAGTCAGTTCTCTCCTTCTAGCTCATTGAGGTAGGGTCTCTCTTGTTTCTGTCCGTCTATTTCATTCAGGCTAGCTGACTCTGAGCTTCCAAGAGACCCTCCTGTCTCCACCTTCCTCCTCGTCACTGTGGGAGTGCTGGGATTACAGTTGTATGCCACCATATCCAGACTTTTTTACATAGTTTCAGAAATCAAACTCAAGTGTATAGCAAGCACTTTTACCTGCTGAGCCACCTCACTGCTCCCTTTAATTAATTAATTAATTAATTAATTAACTAATTAGAGACAGGGTGGTCTCTTATTGTTTGCTTAGTCTGGCTGTCCAGCAATTCCCAGGATTCTCCTGCCTCTACCTTTCCCAGGCCTGAGTTTATAGAGGGGAGGGAAGGGTCCAAACTCAAGCCCTCAGGCTTGCTCAGCCAGCACTTCATTGACAGAGTCGACTTTCCTCTCCAGGCCTCACACCATCCTTTTAAAAACACCCCACTTTAGCTTTTGCGTTTCCAGACTGACAACTGCTGATGTTAGCCAGTGTTGTTTGTTTTGTTTTGTTCTTAAGATCATGGATCTTATAGAAACTGGTACCATTTTCCATCATAGTGGGGTATATTATTGAGTATATTTGTGGTCAAGAGGCCCTGGAAATTCAGTTTCCCCAGGACCTAATACTCAGTCAGTATAAAACTTAAAAAAATCCATAGCTCAGCTTTGACTGTAACCCAGCTGTCCTTTGTGCCTCAGTGGCACTCAGAGGTCATCTGCTCTGGCAGCAGAAGACCTTATAATAAATGAGCAGCACAGGGAAGGTAGAGCTGGAAGCCAGGCCCTGGTCTCCTGGCTCCAATTAGACTGTCTTTACCTTCTAATCCAACTGCTCGGCCTACCGAAGCTGTACTTTACGAGGTTACTCTCCTCGGGTACAGGAAAATGTGTAAATTGCCTCTATAATTGCCAATCAAGGAAGCTAGGGTTAGCTAGGGCTAACCTAGAAGATAATATTGTTCTGTCCTGAAATATCTCCTGGTACCAAAGTTAGAAGAAAAATTAATTGTGTGGCTTACAAATCGCTGTCTATATTGATCAAGTCTACATTGCTTCTCAGATTTGATGGTGTTTCTCTGAAATTTGACACTTGTAGACTGGGAGTGGGGGGTGGGGATCATCTATGAAGGCATCCTAGGGAGCGAGCGGTGCAGCTAGGAACAAAACCCCACCCAGTTCTTCTACAGCTGAAGTTATTTTACTGCCATGGTTATACTTTCAAAGTTTTTGTGTTGGCAAAAAGGCTGGTGCAATAACGTTATTTTTAATTTGCTATGTGGTCCATGAATAATTCATTTAAAATAAAAAATCTCAATATCGTTTGTGCTTATTTTAGGGTCCTAGGCATTGATTAAAATATCTGCCTGTTTAGCATATCAGCATGGTACATAGCAGCCTTCAGGAAAATGCCTTCCCTTGCTGTGCTGTTCATGGCTTCTGGTGGATGCGTTTGCATCCTATCGCAGAATATTCTAGTACAAGACTTCATTCTTGTGGTTAACTCTATGGTGTAATTACTAAAGGGACTTCCCAACTCAGACCCTTAATATGTGTTTCATTGTGATTGGAAAGGCCAGGCAGTAAGTTTTGAGGTGTTCTGAATAAACCAAGCTATTTGTCCTTGTCCCACTTCTGTCTTCAAGCAACACATCTTGGACTAAAAAGGGAATGCCCGCTGATGGTAACCTTACACTCCTAGCTGTCCTGTGGAGACTGCCAGTGCAGGCGCCAAACAACTATAATCATTTCTGGAAGGCATCTGTGACATGGACACTTGGCCCATTATGACCTGTGCCAAAGCCTTCAAATCATTGCATATAGGTCTGAAAGCTGCTGTCAGGAGATCAAAGTGATCAGTTGTTACTGATGTGGGTTAGATGTGTGTTCTACTTACAAATTTTCATTTGGTGTTTCTGTTTGTGTTTGGATCGGGACAAAGCTGCATCCAAACCCCTAACATTCATTCTGTATTAGTTTTAATCGATATAAATAAAAAAGCCTCAGAAACGCCTACTTATCAATATGTCTAGCTAAGTCAGGAGTAAATGCCCTGTCATCTGAGGGTTGCATTTTCTCTAGGAAGCACCACTCAGGCACATTTGTTACCTCAATTACTCTGATTTAGTGGCTTAGTCAGGGAGCGTGGGGCCTCTGGCACTGGGCAATTTGATTTCTAAGCTTCTAGTAAGAGGCTAAAACCATCCAAAAATGGCAACTACGTGTCTTGAAAGCATCATTGAGACCTTTACATTCTTGGTGGCATTGCTGTCAGAGAAGTGTGAGGGTCTCTGATCTGCTCTCCGCCTGAGAACTGTGTCCCTTGGTGTCACTTTCACAGAGACGCAGACTTTGACCATTGGTTTCCCGAGAGAACTGGGAGGTGACAGGACAGATGTTGCTTTTGGAGAGCCAGTTCCCAGAAGTGACCCTTTGCTTCTTTAACTGCCGTTGGCTGGCAAAGGATACGGCTGACAGCCTGAAGACAGCACTGTGCTGTATTTTAGAAAGGGTGCACGCTGCTCTCAAAGGCTATCATTCTGTTCTCTTCCCCTCACGTCATCCCAAGGCCACAAAACTAATCTGCTGCTCAGATGGGTGCTTTGAAATAAATGGACACATTGTGCCTGGAACTCCTTAGGGCCTTAGGACATCAGAAGAAAGCTGACCCGCAGTATGTAGATAAAAGGTGAGGAGATCGAAACAAGGCACCTAAAGCAGTTGAGTACACTCCTTCCCTCCTTGTCTCCTGGCCAACCTGATCTAAGCAGACCAGCGTAATACAAAATAATTATGACCACAAGGAGTTAGAAAGTAGTTTCACTTTCTTTCTGTCTCAAGAGTAAACCCAGGTCCAGGGCCCACTGGTAAATGTGTTTGCCACCAAGCCTGATGACCTGAGTTCAGACTGGGACCTACATGGTTGAAGGAGAGAACTGACTGGCACAAGTTGTTCTCTGGCCTCTACTTGAATACCATGGTATGTGCCTGTTCACACACACACAGGTAAGTAATTTGTAAGAGAGAAAATCCAAGCTGGTTGAAGACGAAGAAGAAGAAGAAGAGGAGGAGGAGGAGGAGGAGGAGGAGGAGGAGGAGGAGGAGGAGGAAGAGGAGGAGGAAGAGGAGGAGGAAGAGGAAGAGGAAGAGGAGGAGGAAGAGGAGGAGGAAGAGGAAGAGGAAGAGGAGGAGGAAGAGGAAGAGGAGGAAGGAAGGAAGGAAGGAAGGAAGGAAGGAAGGAAGGAAGGAAGGAAGAAAGAAAATATTTATTGAATCAACACTAAGATATCCCATCACCTCAAAGAATAATTCAAAGACCAGTGGCACAGAGATGCAGTTAACTCCTCAGGAGCACCAGAAACTGGGACATGGATGCTATTCAAATGTTACCTCATTGGTTGCTGCTGAGAGCCTTTTTATTCCTTTATTTTTATTCTCTCTCATTGGATATTAGTTTTCTTGTCACAAACATGACCTCATACAGTTCCTGCAGTTTAAATTTTAAACTGTAAACTATTGGGTTGTACTCTCCCGGTACTCCAGTGTAGAGTCTCTAATGGGTTTGATTTAGGGCAGGTACCCTACATGGAGCAGTGGAAGACATTACTGAAATGAACCAAGCCTGGGTCAGATGTCCCCAGCAAGCCCAATCAACCGTGGTCAGGAGATGGGAGGTACACTGTAATAATAATAGCTCTGGTGAGAACTGAGTGCCTGGAAGAAGAGTGAATGACACTCCCAGAGATGTGCCTTCCATGTGCTAGAACAGAAAGGACAACATTAACACATAAAATATACAACCAGGGATCATCCAAGACAACAAATTCAAGGTCAAAGCCACTCATCAGAGACAGTAATTTTATCATAATAGGATGTATATTTCTAAATAAAAGCAACAATAATAACCTCTAAAATATTAAATAACATATTATCAGTACAGTACAATCTATTGCAGGTATAAAAGAAAATGAATTGTATGCCTATAAAATCAAATAAATTCCATTAAAAAGGTATTTGAACTGATAGAAAGAGTTCAATGAAGTGGTAGGATGAGATAAATATGCAAAAATCAATATCCAGCCTGTGTAACAGCAATAACATTAAAATATGATTAAAAAGGAAATCTTGCTCCTAAAAGCATTAAAATATAATAATGGTGTGGGACAGCCGAGGATGAATATTTGATCAAAGTGGTTTAAAGTTCATTCGCATAAACCACAAAATACACACACGTTAAAGGCAAAAGCAAGGAAGAGCTGACACTCTTAGATGTTAGACGGTCTCAGTTGAAACAGTACGGCAGTGATTAAAAAAACAGACAGACCAACCAGGACTTTAATCCCCACACTCTGGAGGCAGAGGCAGATGGATCTCTGTGAGTTTGGGCCCAGCTGAGTCTAGATAGCAAGTTCCAGGACAGCTAGGACTACATGGAAAGATCCTGTCTCAAAACAAACAAACAAAACCAAAAATCAGGGCTGGAGAGATGGCTCAGCAGTTAAGAGCACTGGCTGCTCTTCCAGAGGTCCTGAGTTCAATTCCCAGCAACCACATGGTGGCTCACAACCATCTGTAATGGGATCTGATGCCCTCTTCTGGTGTGTCTGAAGAGAACTACAGTGTACTCATACATATATAATAAATAAATCTTTAAAAAAAAAAGAATATGATAGGGTTGTAGCAAATATATTAACAGTTCATTTCATTTCTTTAAAAAAGTAGACTCAGGTAAATACAAAATGCAAATAAGCAGAGCTTGTTATATAGCATAAATAGTTAATAACCCTATCACAGAGGTGTTAACAAAATTGGCACTCTGCTTGGGAATGCAGTGAACAGTCCATGTCAAGAGTGTGAGAACGTCCACACTCCTCGACTCAGCAGCTCTTTCCGCTTGCAAACTACCTTTCCTCCAGCTGGCAAAAACATCTGAAACTCCCAAAGTATTATAAACCATCTTACTTTTGCTCACAGTGTTGTGTAAGACAGGACCTCTCTCCTCCGCTGGCTTGCTTTTCCTGTTTCCCTTCTCCTGTCACTTACTGTCACCAGACACTTGCTTATTACCAGTTCCCTCCTGGTCCCCTATAACGGAATCCCCTGCCCCTGCAAATTTGCCTGCATTGGTCCCTACTGTCTTTGTACGTCTCAGAATCCTGACTAGCACACAGTAGGAAGTTGATAGTTACTGAATGGAAGAATAATTCTAGACATTCAAAAAAAGTGAATTAGACACTTATGAGCTATCCAACATTGTGAAATTATGATATATACTTTTAATAGTAACAATATGGGAGATATTTATGATGAAACAGGTTTAAGGGGGGATATATCTTTCACATATATTTGTTTTGTTGTTGAGATAGAGTTTCAAAGAGCCCAAAGTCGCCCTCAAATTGCTATACAGCCAAAGATGATATCTCCTTATCTTTTGCCTCTACTCCCCAAGAACTGGAGTTAGAGGCTTGAGTCTCCACACCCAGTTTAGACGAAGTGCTGTGGATCTAATCCAAGGCTTCATGCATGCTGAACAAGACCCTACAACTGAGCTACATCCCCAGTTCATAATGACATTTCCATCAATGCCAGGTTACACACAGGATGGTGGCCCTGTAAGATTATAGTGGAGTTGAAATTTCCTATTGCCTAGTGATGTCCCTGCCACCGTAACAGTGCATGTTTGAGTGATGCTGGGGTAACAAATCTCCTCCATTGTTCATCATCGAACACAGTATCGCGTACAGTTGTGCACAGAGCATAGTACTTGAGAGTGATAAATGGCTTTGTTATTGGTCTGTATATTTACTGCACTATACTTTGTTTATTTAGAATGTGTTCTTCTACTTATTAAAAACCTGTCTGCTGTGAAGTATTATGTCATGTTACAGTGATACTAGTCTCACATAGTTCTCATTTGCCATGACTCTTGATTGCATAATTTTCTCTGTGCTTGATTAACTCATTATGTTTTATTCATCATGGTTCTGGGAGTAATAGGTTATATCATATATATAAGAGGCTATATATATGATATATATCATATATATATATGATATATATATGTGCGCGTGCGCACACACACACACACACACACACACACACACACAACTTGTAGCCTAGATATTGAATGGGATTTAAGACCTAAGTTTGTGTAGCTACACTGTTCACACAATGATTAAATCACATAAAGACATATTTGTTAGGCTATGTCTCTGGTGTTAAGCGATACGTGACTGCACAGTATGATTATAAATATAGAAAAAGAAACTCTGGACTGGGGAGCTGGCTTAGTCAGTAGAGTACTTGTAAGTGTAAGCATGAGGATTTGAATTCAATGCCCAGAACTCACATTGATTAAAAACAACAACAACAACATAATATCTGCCTGTAAGGCCAGTGCTGTGGAGGGAGTGGTAGGAGGACCTCTGGGGCTTTCTGGTCATCCAGTCTAACTGATCAGTCAGTACCAGGTTCAATAAGAGACTCAACATAGAGCTTAGCGCACATGGAGAGAAGTGAAGGCTGGAAGACCTTTGAGAACGGTGTGTAGAAAGCCAGACATTGTGATGCAGGCCTGCCAGCTACTTGGGAGACTGAGGCAGCAGTATTGCAAGTTCAAAACCCTGCCTCAAAATAAAGAATACTAAGAAGAGGGAGTGAGAGATGGCTCGATAGTTAATAACACTGGCAGCTCTTCCAGAGGATCTGGGTTTGAATGTATATCCAAACCATATGTAACTTCAGTTCCAGAGGAATCTAGTGCCCTGTTTTAGCCATTGTGGGTAGTGGGCGTGCACATAGTACACACAGCTGCTTGCTCTGGGGTCTTTACTCTCTCATGTGGCTCCAGCTATAGCATTTGTCACCTGAGACCACATGAAGAAAATCTAGAATGCTAAGCAAGGAACCTCCAGCCTGACTGTCCTCTTCCCTTTGTGTCTCTACATTCTAACCCAGACACCACAGGCTCTTTACAGCCCATTGTCCTCATACATGCAGCTCCATGGTCAGAACCCTTCCTCTTAGTGCCACTGTCCTGTCAGCTTGCTTAGCAATGGTTGGTGGTTTGTCCTCACTGAGAGAAACTGTTCACATTAATTTTCCCTCTTCACCATTTTCTCTATGGCCCCTGGAGGGCCCACTTTCATGTCCCACCCCTGCACAGACACAACCTCTATCACCTATTTTATTGGAACCCTGTCCCTGAAGTCACTTCTGCCAAACACATTTGTTCAGGATCTCAAGTGACCAGTAGGTAGTATTACCTTGCACCTCCTTGCCATCCCCACCACTCCCTGGCCATCCCTGCCCACAACCATTTTTCTTACATTCTTAGACTGAAACCAAACCAAACCCACAAACCAACAATTCTATTTGATTTCAAGATCCATGGTCTAATCTCTCTCTAAGCCTCTCTAAGCCTATTGGCAACTAGGCTTCATTACCAGATTTGGGGGGTGGGGGGGGAGTAAACATCAGGACCAGATTACATGGTGTTAGCTCAGTTCCATGTTCATTTTGTCTTGTTTTCTTTTTCTCTTTTTCAATGTCTTTTTCCCTTTTGCTATCTCATGGATGGTCTCCGAGCCACTCCTCAGGTGTCTTAAGTGCAAAATGGCTTTCATTCTTCTTCTGTGACTTCCTGTCTTCATGTGTTTGCTTTCCATTACTGTGACAAAATTCTGAAGCCAGATGACTAATTTATAAAGAGGTCTATTCCACTCGTAGTTTTGGATGCTGAAAGTCCAAACAGCATGGTACTGGTTTGGTGAGACCTTCTGGTAGAACTAGGCAGCATCTCACAAGAATTATCACCAACACATTCTGAGAGCATTGACTGGTTACTTCCCACTGGACCCTGTCTCTTCAAGAGTCCACACCACATTCCAACACTGCCATGCCAAGGACCAAGCTACCATGTGTGGACTCCTGGGTGACATACTCAGACATATCTAAACCATATAGTCCTTGTCATCTTGGGTGATTTCACTGACCTGTGGATGAACAGCCTTTGAGTAATACTTTCCCTTTTTTGTTTCTCTGCCCTTACTGCCTTCAAGGGCTGGTATGGGTGGGGGAATTGAATGAAAACATACAGGAAAGGAAAAGACCAATATGAAATAGCAGCCCTTTTGTTTTTCTAGAGAGGGCTGCATGCTTTGAAGACAGGATATCAGTGAAATGCTGTTCCCCTGCCTCCACCTCCCCAATGCTGGGATTACAGTTGTGTTCTACTGTCCCAGTGAAGCAGCATTCTTATTGATCCCCCTCTACAGAAGAAGAGGGGAACCTGGAGACAGACAACTTTTACCTTTTGTCTCCCTGTTAGTGGTGAGATTGAGGATGTCTGTCCTTGGTGAGTTTCTCAGTGGTTTCTCCCAGCAGGGTTAAGCAAAGGGACCACACAGATGTTGCCTTTATAAAACAGAAGCTAAATGGACAGCTAAGGTTTTTATGCTGTCCAGTTCAGCTGTTGGAAGGTTTTTATGCTGTCCAGTTCAGCTGTTGGAGGGCAGATTACAGAGGGTGACAGAGAGGGGGGAGAGAGAGAGAGAGAGAGAGAGAGAGAGAGAGAGAGAGAGAGAGAGAGAGAGAGAGAGAATTGGAGGGTGGTTTCGGCTATCTTCTGATAACCTCTCTTTTGGGCCACTTTAGTTTGCAGAAAGTAGTTGGGTGCCAAAGGTGTGTGCACATCACATACAAGCTCAGTGGTAAACATTTCCAAATATAACACACACACACACACACACACACACACAGAAGCACCAGTGCCACCCGGATACTGCTTAGCTTTGTCAGCTCTTTTGAAAGAGCCTCAAATACGCAGCCTTCCACTCTATGTCCACCACTCTTCCTCACAGTCACAGGTACTGTCCAGCCTCCTGGAGCGATCCAACTCTTGGGCACCCTTATTTTCTGCCAGGCATTCTCCCCGTTCTAGATTCATTTCTTCCCTATCCAGCCGGGAACACGTGACTTTCACTAGGCTAATTTGACGGGCTACAGCATCAATCCTTGTCATTTCACTTCTTCGCTCACTCCCAGACCCGGTCAGCTCATCTACCTGTGCTCCTTTGACCATAACGGCTGTGTCAACACCAGATGGAGAAAAAAACCACAGTGGACTGAATTTAGCTGGACCTTCTATTTCTGCAACTGTCAAGACATACTCCACTCTTTAAACACCTGACACATCCTTTCTCCTCTTCTTGTGGCTGATGACCTCTTAGCTGCATCCTAGGTAGTTCTGAGTCCTCTCACCTAGGCATCCTGCATCCTGGTCCTCTTCTGTCTCTTTTTCGTCTGCTGTAAAATTCCCTTCCATATCTTCCATATCTTTATATCAGCCCTAAATATTTATTCTTCAGACAAATATTTACTAAGCACCAGATTGGTCTGTTAGGCTAGAGTAACAAATAGAACCCAGCTTCGTAGTCTCCTGTTCATTTGTTTGATTATAGTTTCTGTGAATTATACTTTCTCCCATTTGCTGGTTGTTTGTGTTGGGGGCTGCCATGTTACTGTATCCACTCAATGGCCTCCCTGAGTGGTTTCAGGTGGGCAGAGAGTGCTTGGCATGAATCTGTTTATTGGGAACTTTGTATAACCAACACTGAAAAGTGTGAAGATGAACTGTGCTAAAGTATTTCTTATTGATCCGGAATCAGACTTTAGTGGAGTGACTTGAAAATTGGCAGTAGTAATTGACTGTCATGTGGACTTGGACACAGAAAGGGCCATTATGCAAGCGTAAAGCTTTCTGGTACATGCACAGGGAGGTGCAAAGATGAAAGACTTCCAAAGACTGCATTCTTCAGAGTTCAGTAGTCTTCTCTGAGGCTCACCTGTACCATTGTCTAAAGACAACAGGACCAAATAGGCACGGTGGCTCTGGCTCATGCCTTTAATCCTACCACTTGGGAGGCAGAGGTAAGTGGATCTCTGTGAGTTTGGGGCCAGATTAGTCTACACAGAGAATCTCAGGCTAGCTGGAGCTACATAGTGAGATCCTGTCAAAAGTGTGTGTGCATGTGCACGCACACACTCGGAGAGTAAAGAAAATATGCAGGGTCCTTCCTTTCAATAATTTTTTTCTCTTAAGGTAGAATTTTGGGTTTTAGTTATATTTAACCAAATAAGCAAGTTTTTGCTAACAGTGGCCTGTCTTTTGTGATTGCTACCTCTTGGGATCCAACTATGTGCTTTGAGGATAAAATTTTCAGGGAGGGGAAGGCGGTAGCAGGATGTTTTCCCTTATTTCAGGATTCATTAAGGTGCCACAAAAGTAAAACGTGCACAAATACAGGTGGAAGCTGTCTGGAAACCACAGGACCAGGGTGTAACTGTGCTGTGAAGTTTTTGCCTATTGGTAGTTGTTTGAGGCCACTGAGGTCAGAAACTGAGAGCCTGGCCGAGTTACAGTCACAGGATTATCTACTGCACTGTTTCCAAAGCTATTAATTATCACTTTCCCTTTAGAATCTTCTAGATTTCTTTCTCTGTTTCCTGCTTCCAACAGCATTTAAAACCACTTTTCTTCTAATACAATGCATTCTAGCTTAATGAAGTTTTTCTTCCAATTACAAGTAGACCTCAAGAGGTTGCTGACACTCATGAACAAGAGTAAGTCATCAGATAGCCTTATTTTCTGACACATTTCCACCTAGTAAGGCTGCCCTTGACCACCCACCTTATCACTAAGGTAGTTTATTTATACTTAGACACTTATAAAACCAATAGGTGGTTTTCAGGTCTTCCAGTCTAAGAGCCCAAGAAATTATGAATCACTCATGCATTCCTGAAACATCTTCTTCCCTTGATGTCTGTGATACCACATGTTCCTGAGTGAGGGTCTCTGAAAACACCATGGTCAGCAGAGTAATAACCCATGTGAGGCAGGAAGGCAATCTGGTTCGACATGTCTCAGTAGCTGGTGTTGCTTCAAACTTCTAGAGTATGACACGGGCGGTTTATTTTAGGCTTACATATGTAAGTACAGTACAATTTGGAAAAAAAAATATTTCTGGTGTAACAGCATCCTGCGTGCACAACGAGGTATAATTACACCGAAACTCTCCTTAAAGTACATGTCACTTCTTCCATGGAGATGGGTTCTATAGATAGGCAACATGTGTTATCTTAAGGGCCTAGGGGAGGAGCTGGTGAGGTCTAGGTCATACAGATAGTGCAGGGGTCATCTGGGCTATAAACCACTTCCAATCCCAGCCTTCTGGGTGGAAAACAGGTTATACATCTCTTCCTTTGAAGAAACAGCCCTGCCTTTTTTTTTTTTTTTTTTTTTTAACATTCCTGTTTTCCCTAGTGTTTATCTGAGAGTTCAAGGACCTTTGTGCTCTAGGCAAAAAGTGACTTAAGGAAGAGTTTCTGTTAGCTTACGGCTCTAGAGGGAGAGTCCATGGTGGCTGGGAAGCCATGGTAACAGGTGGCCAGAGCAGAAAGCAGAGAGATTACATCTTCAACTGCAAACACTATGCAGAAAGAGAAAACTGGGAGAGGGGCGGGGCAACAAGCACTCAGAGCCTGTCCGCACTGGGCTCCTCCTCCACCAAGACTTCACTACCTAAAGGTTCTGTAACTTCCACAAATAGCACCAATAACAGGGAACTCAAACACTTAAGCCTATGGGGGACGTTTCTCATTCAAACCATCACAGACTGGAAAGCTACATCAGAGATGACAGAAGTACTGGGAGAGGGAGTTTCAGTAAAATTGTTTTAAAAGTTGTATCTTCGCTTCCTTTCCAGCCTCTACCTCACGCCCTGCAGCTGCCGTGTTGCTGAAGCCTAAGAAGAATCAGATTGCCATCTATGAACTCCTTTTAAAGGAAGGCGTGATGGTGGCCAAAAAGGATGTCTACGTGCCCAACCTTCATGTAATGAAGGCCACGCAGTCTCTCAAGCCTCGAGGCTACGTGAAGGAGCAGTTTGCTTGAAGACATTTCTACTGGCGCCTTACGAATAGGGGCATCCAGTATCTCGGAGATTACCGGCACCTACCTCGGGAGATCTTGCCTGCCCGGCACCCTGCGCCGAAGCTGTCTTGAGATTGGAAGGCCTTGGCCCAAAGGTCCAGAGGGTGAGCGGCCTGCAAGATTCACAAGAGGGGAGGCAGACAGAGACACTACAGAAGTGCTGTACCCCCTGGAGCTGACAGGGAAACTGAGGCTGGGGGGCTGGCTCAGCGACTGAATTCCAGTTTAGAGGCTTCTGTCGTGGACGTGGTCAGCCACCTCAGTGAAGTTGAAGATTATAACTTTATCTCAATCTATCTAAAGTTTATTATGAATAAACTTTAAAGAAAAACAACAAAAAGTTGTATCTTCATAATGTTAACATACAACCAAGTATTTGAGTATAATTAATACACTAATGATATAGTAGAACCCTGGTAGTTTAGTTTATAGCTGTTTATATAGGTAGATTGGCCACAAAATCTTGTTAGAACAGATTTTAACTGGAAAAATGGGACTACCCTAAAAATTCAGTATACAATGGTATTTGCTAACCATTCATCTCTACAGCTCTATCTTCCCGTTAAACTCCAGGCCCAGGTAATTGTTTACTGATATTTCTATCTGAACATCCAATGGCTACTTTAACTCTGACTTACCTACAGTTAATTTAGCCCTCCGCAACCTATTTGGGTCTCTCAGCCATTGCCTCTGTATTTATTCAACTGCCCAAGCTAAAACTCAAGTCACCAACATCTCTCCCCTGACACCAGTTTATCTGTCTGTCTGTTTATCTCTCCTAAAGCCTCTTCTCTGTTGGAAGTCTCTTAATTCCCTCTACTTGACTTCGAGCCAGCATCATCTGCTCCCCACCCTAGTATAATAAGACCTGAATTGATTTCCTTCTTTTGTCTCCTTTTCACTTAAACGTCAAGAAGTAGCCTGAGTGATTCTTCTAAAATGTAAACTTGAGATCAGTTTCTACTGCAGAGTGCTAACCCATCCTCAGGTATTACCTCCTCCCAGCTCCCATTTAGTGAAATGAAATGTTACACTATGTTTTCCCAGATGCCTTATCTTTCCTTACTATGCATAACAGCCTTCACATTTCTTTGTTATTATTGCTATCTTCTCTGCTAAACTGTGAACTCTTGTCAACCAGGCTCATTACTGTGTTCACTTAACACAGGGCAGGATCTGAGACACTTTTAAATGTCTTTTATAAGTGCTTTATAAATGTGAAGTGAGCAAATCAATAATTTTGTCATCCCAGCACTTATCACAATACCTGGCAAAACAGGTATTTACATTTAGTTCAGTGCCTTATTCTTTTTGGGCACAGGTACTTAGGGCTGTGGTTGTGTACCTGTGAACTTAGAAAGTCAAATTTTCAATGAAAAAAAAAATAGTCAGGTCTTAGTATTTGTTAAGTGAATAGTTCTTGGACTAATGATAAGTGATTGACTAAATCACATGTAATGAGTAAAATTGATACTGTGTTGGTTTGTCTTAAGAAGTAGCTATTTTTCGTAATTAGAATTAATCAGAGATAGCTCCCTAGAATAAGTGGCCTTTGAAAGAGAAGACAAGAAAAAAATTCTTACCTAGAGGAATGCAAAGGGCAAATGTAAAAATATCAATATCTGTGCAGAAGTTAATCACGTTCTGAAGACATGGGGAAACCCTAGTTGGAATGTGCTATGTTCTCTCTTGGGCTTAGCTATTCAGGAGCTAGCTCTCTTCTCCTTGGACACTGAGATGTAGTCAGGGAATGAGTTGCAGATTTTTGTTACTGGCAGTAATTAAAGCACTGAACTCTTGCTTTCCTAATACTGAAAAATAATCCTTTTTACTTCAGAGAGTAAGATCCCTACCAAGTTTTCAATTCATAGGATTTAAGTTTTCATTTAATTTTTATATCAAAACATGCTTAGAATACATTTCACAAGAGTATTTGGTCTAGTTATTTTTGGCTTGCAATTTGGTAACTTACACTCCCATACAATGGCAACTCTGTTTTCTTTGCTCTACAGTTTCTTTGTGCACTATTCCTTGAAAATGGGCCTCATTTTCTAACTTTGCTGAAAAGAAAAAAAATGTTAATTTCAGCAACAGCTTTATATCTCTTCATAGATTTATAGCTTAGACTTTCATAAAAATATTTTGCTAAGAAGCATAGATGTAGACTTAGATTTGTTGAAAATTTTGTCATAGAGGTGAAGACCCTTTTCTCAGATGTCTTACTAAACAAAGGGCAGGTTAGTGACTCAGAATGATGATTCTAAGAAAGCACTATCAACGATGACATTAACATTGAAATGAAGTAAAGGATCTGAAGTATGAGCCTGCGTTACTTTATAGTCTGACTCGCCAATTGATTTAGAATCTGCACCTTTTTTTAGTCTGCAGCTCATCTATTAGTGGTTTATTATAGAGTGGCTTTTATGAAAATTTCGATTTAATCACAAGTCAGAAATATATGATTTAGTCAGTCCACTTTACAGAAAGTGCTTTAAACTTTTTAATATAAACTCAATATACACAGTAGGCTGATAAATTAATGAGATGGTTCACAGAAGTCATACATGAAAATCAGTGTGCTATTTTATTAGCTCTAACTCTTATTTTTTCAAGATTGGAAATAAATGTAAGCTTTTTTTTAGAAGTCACATTATACATAATTTTAATATAATGAAAAAGTCCCTCTGTCTTAGATAGCCCAAAATTAACATTTGCAAGGCAATTTATAGTTTCCAAAGAGCTTCTCTCATCAATTATCTCAGAAAACTGAATAACGATGTGATTATTAAAGGTTAATTAAGCAAATACTTGTGAAGTAATTGGGAGGTAATCTATTTCTAATTTAACAGGTCATCAGGGGTATTTAGGAAATATTTTTTCTGGTTAATAACTCTAACCAAAACAAGATATTTAAATGGTTTCCCTAGTGGAAAACAACAAGCGAGTGTTTGCTCTTTTAAACCAATTGTTTCAAAGAGCCTGGGGAAGGGAGGGCTCCTAATTTCACTTTTAATGAGGTTTCTGAGCTTTTCGTTGCCCACACCAATCCATGTCTTATATTGTTTATTTTGGAACTTCGGAATAAAATAATAAAATGGAAAGTCACTAGAGAAGGCATGGTGTGTGTGTTAGAAAAAGAAATAACTCTTTTCTGCTGGATACAACACATCTTGGATATTGACTATCCGCAGAAGGGCAAATAAATACAAATCCAACTCGTATCAACAACCCAACATGACTTTATGGGCACTCTCGCCTGTTTTCTCCTAACTCTGGGTAGCCCGATCCTCAGTAGTACCAGGCGGTCGAAAAGCCAATTCCCGCGTGTTAACCGTCGAGAGACACTTTGAATCCTAGGTACAAAATTGCAAAGTGACCGTTCAGGGCCTAGGTAAAAGGCTGCAGTGACTGCAGAGAATTAGCCCCGGGGAGATTGAGTCACGGGGTTGGGTCCTGGCCTGGGCACGCGATGGAGTGGACTCTCCGCACCTTTGTCTGAGCCGGGGCCGGGTGTCACACGGTGGGGACCCGGGGCACCACGGTCCAGGCGGGCCGGGTACCGCCCGAGAGGAAGCCAGAGGTCGGCGCAGTGCGGCCGGCCCCCTCCCACGGGGAACCGCGCCAGGTCCCCAGCAAGAGCGGAGCGGCCCGCTATTGTTTTTGGCGAGCACATAAATCCGTGCGCCGACCCTCGGCGAACCCAGGTTTCCTCCCGGAGGCCATTCGGTTTCCTCCGAGGCCCTATATAGAGGCCCGGGGCAGAGAGGTGCGCGCAGGCTCGTGGCCTCCGTGAGCAGCTCGGGCGTCCGTGCGCCTCCGCCTCAGGTCTCCGTACCCTTTGAAGCGGTCCGCGGAGGTGAGGGGAAATCTCTCCCTCGGGTAAGGAGCGGGAGGCGGGAGGCGAGGAGGCGGATCGCTTCTCCGGGGTTTCCCTGACGCCAACAGCAGCAGCAGCGCCCGGCGCGCGCGCCCGGAGCCCGTGCCCGGCTCGGGAGAGCCAGGGAGCGGGGGGGAGGGGAGCGGGCCCGCCGCCTGCCCCTGCGCCAGCTCGGCTCCACCGCCGCGGCTGCCCGCGAAGCGACCGCCGGGATTGGAGCCCGGCAGGCCGCGGGGCGCGAAGAGGGTGCTCGCGGGGAGGGGAGGCGCGCGTGCGCGGCTGTGCGCGTGCGCGGCACTGCGCGCTCCGGCGCCCGCCCCCCACCCCGCGGTCTCCGCCCCCCTCGCTCTACCGTGAGGAGCCCGAGTCGGCGGCGGGTGGCGGCGCCTGGAACCTGGAGAGACCGAGCCACCCCCCCAGCTCTCGCCCGGAATGTACTGACTCTCCTTCTCTGCTCTCCTCCCCACCCCGCTGCAGGAGGGAGGCGCCCGGAGTCTTTTCCCCCTGGGCGCGCGAGGGGGCCGCGCGGGCCGGGCCGGGCCGGGCCGGGCTGGAGCCGAGCCTGCGGCGCAGGGACCGGCTGAGGCGCGCTGAGGGAAGGGCGCGAGCGCTCCGCGGCGCTGTCGCCGCCGCCGCGGCTCTTGGGGTAGAGATGGCGGCGGAGCGCGAAGCCCGGCGACTCCTCAGCACCTCCTCCTCCCGGCGCTGCTGCCCGCCGCCACCGCCGCTGCTGCTGTTGCTGCCGCTGCTGCTGCTCGGGCGCCCGGCGTCTGGCGCCGCGGCCGCGAAGAGCGGTTCCCCGCCGCAGTCTGCAGGTAAGCCGGGCCGGGCCCGGGACGCCGTGGGGGCTGGGGCGCGGCACGGGCTCCCGCGGCCGCTGCGGTGGGGTTTTTTTTTTTTTTGTTGTTGTTGTTGGTTGTTGCTTAGGATCCAGAGGGGAACGTGCGGGAACTTCTCCGCCTCGGTTCCCGTTGCTGGAGAGAAAAGGGTCTCGCGTGGCTGGAAGCCGAGCGGGCAGGAGGGGGTCCTACCCGGGGAGGGGCGCCTCCGGGGTCGGGCCCGGAGCTCTGGGGTCCAGTTCTGCGCTTTGTACCGGCAGGCAGGTTCACCCCTTGCCTCTTTCCCCTCCCCCAGGCTCATCCCACTTGTAAGAGTGGGACATTCTTGTGCTCACACAAGCACCAGTAGAGGCCACTACACACCTCATTAGATAAACAATCGTACGGCCAATTCATTAATTTTCAGGAAGGGATGGAGGAGGGGGCTTGAATTCATTCTCCTCACCTCCCCCCCCCCAACCCCCCTCATCCGTGGGTTGCCCAGCTTCTGAAGTCCAGGGAAGCGCTGTCGGACCTCGAGGGACTCTTCGCTCAGTGATTGGAGCCTGAGTCTTCGGGAGAGGGGGTGCTAAGGGGCATACTAGCCCCCCTCATGATCTGATCGGTGGCGTTGGCTTAGCCTTGCAGACGCCTTGCAGAGCGGCTCCGAGTGATTCTGTGAAGTAGTACCTCTTTACTAGGGATTTAGCTATATTTCAATGTAACCCACCCTCAACTTCTGAAAAATTTCAGGCATCGGGTTTTTAAATATTTGTCTAATTGTCTCTAAGTGGCAATATATACATAACATTTTCAGCATCTTTTTTTTTTCTGCGTGTGTTTCATGCATTCCTGGAATCACCTGCATTCTTACTTATTTAAGGGTGCCAATTGACACATCGCCAAGCCTCTGATAGTTGAGGAGCAGGACTCACTCAGCACTTGAAGAGCAAATTGACCTGTGCTTTGCTAACCTTGTTTGCCTAGGTGTGCCATACAGCTTGACAGAACTTTTCACCCACTTTGACGAGATTTAAAATTTTACACATGAAGGTCACCTGATCAGACGCAGTGGCGACTTGTAATTGCTAAACTCAAGACTTGTTTCCCTCCGATTGGTAGGAAATCATTAAAATCACGTCGAAGTGTGATTTGCTGATAAAAGTTTTGGAATTTTGCATCTTGTGTGTATGCGTTTAGAGCTCACAGCTTGCCAGTGTTAAAGAACAGTTTTAAACCCACGCCAATATATATTATCTAAACTGCTAATGTTAATGTTAAGTTAGGATCGTTAATGTGACATGCGTTTGTACGTTTATCTTTTTCAAAGTTTTGGGCACAGTTTTCAGACCTATAATGTAAGTACCTGAATAGTTTCTTTTCATGGGAATGGGCAAGAGAAATGTAAAGATTCTGGAAAACAAGTTCCTCTTAATTTAAGAATTTAAGAATAGAATAAATTTATATACAGCTGATGATGTGTGTACTTGAGGTCATAGCTGGAGTTGGTGTTTAAAGTTTTGCCAGTGACTTTTTATAGTTAAAAAAAAAAAGCAAACAATGCTGGAATTTAGAAAATTGTTTTACATTTTATCTGTCTGTCTGTCTATCTGTCATCTATCGTGCATGTGTGTTTGTGCCTGTGCCATGGCATGCTGTGTGACGGTCAGAGGACATCTTTGGAGGAGTCACTTGTCTTTCCAGCATGTGGGTTCTGGAGAATGAACTCAGTTCCTCAGGCTTGGAGGCCTGTGAACGCAGTCACTTAGAAAGGGATCTTAACATCTCTGTTAGCATGAATTCAATTAGTGGGTTTTTATTTTGCAATGATGAGCTGGGAGACATTTGCTCTCTGCCTTTATGGAGTTGGCAGTCCAGAGTGTAGGTAGGGACAATAGCTACTCAAGTACGAATTGCGTAGTTAAGTGAGTGTGATAAGCACTGCAAGGGAGGGTAGGTTTTGAGAAAGTGTGTGCTGGCATGGTTTACCTAGCCAGTGCCAGGGATTGTCATATCTGAGATGCTGATGGGGAGGAGGTGAGAAGGCTCCCAGTTCATTAGTAGTGGAATAGAGTCTAGAGCACAGGTCTGAGTCTCCCGCCTAGGCCTTTTTGTTTTCGTTCCAAAATATTTTCTGTTAACCCTTCTGTCACATTCAAAAAAAAAAAAAAAAAATCACAAAAATCACTGCAGTGAGCAGGGGCTGATCTGTTCTGTCCTGAGCTGTGGAAGCGATCAGGGATGGAGAGCTGAGTAAGCAGTCTCGGATCAGGCTGTCTGTAAATCAGAGATCATTGGTTAGTAGTTTATTTGTTTGCTTATTTTGAAGAATGATAGACTTGACTTTTTTGTTTTTTGTAGGACAGAAATGATATTCAGTAGTAAGAGAAAAATAGATGTGTGGGAACAGAACAGATGCGTGTTTTACCCTCTTACGATAGACGTTTGGACATGTGGAAGAAGAGAAAAAAGCAAATAAGATTATGGTAGAAGGTGGTTGGCTTGGCAGTGGTGAAGGGCGGGAAATGAATAAGCACACAGTCAGGCTTTAGGAAGGGAGGACTGGTCACTGAAAAGCTTTGTAGTGATCCTTCAGGGAGCACCCTGTGAATTGCTAATGCTCTCAGTTGACATTCTTCCTAGAGGACCCCACACATTCTGACAGGCATTTACTTGATTTGACACATTACCTCATAAGGTGGTCTGTTTCTGTTTTTAATAATGTCTGTTAGAAAATCTTGCTTCACATTTAGAATAATACTCAGTCTCCCACTCTTAAGTTTTAGCTCTCCCTTGTCTTTATCAGCGTCAACATGTATCGCTTGGCTTGGTGTTTGCTTTCCCCATGGTTTCTGCTCTTTTCACATTTTTCTTGTTTTACTCACTTAAATACTGATTTCTAGTGCTTGTCTCATTCTCTCCTGTCCTTTAACATTCCTGGTCCTCCTCCTCTCACCACTTGATAGCTTCATTGGTGCAAGTCCAAAGGCAGACTCATATTTGCCTCTCTTTCCTCCTCTTCCTCCATCCCTTTTCCTCAGTGGCAGTGAACCAGTCTGGCCAGGTCTCTGACATTGTTAGAATGATTGCATGAATTTGTCTTGTATCACCTGCCGTAGCCATCACTGTCCGTGTGCTCCCCTGACTTAAGATCTAGAAGACCTTATTCTGTTTGATCTTTACCTCCTAGGGATTTCTTCTGTCTGTACCTTTTCATCTTTATCCACACCTGAACTAGCAATAGCGACACTGTAATATATCTCTCTCCCTCAACTGTCACCCGCTAGATGTGTCTTCCTATTGGAGTAATCTTTCTGAAATATGTTTCTAAGGGTGGAACTCCCACTTAAAATGTCTTATTAATAAGCACTCCATAGTTCCTTGCTCTGAAAATCCTTGGGATAGAGATTGTGAGATCCTGTGCGTTCTTTAACACTCCCCACTGATCCCAGTTGAAATTCGTCTCCTGTACCCTTTGTTCCCAGACTCCAGATTAACTGCAGAGCTTTCTGCCTCCAGGCTTTTGCACATGCTGTTCTTTTTTTCCTGTTAAAGCTACATCCTACTTCTTTAACTCCTATCTTATCAGAAACTTTTTTCTACTGCCTTCTTCCCCAGAGAGTTAATGGTTGCCATTCTCCTTGTTCGTGTCGCTTTTAAAATACTTTTCATTTTATATTACTTATTTTCTTGTCGCCTTTGACAGTCTTAACCTCTAGGGGATTGGTACTTGACTTACCTTTATATCTGTGGTATATCTGAAGCATTGATTAGACTAATTGTGCTGGTTAGTTTGTTGTTAACTTGACATAAGCTAGAGTCATCTGGAAAGACAAAAAACTCAGTTGAGAAAAATGCTTCCATTTAATTGGCCTGTAGGCAAGTTGGGGGTGGGGTGGGATGGGTGGCATTTTCTCATATAAGGAAGCTACTGAGCAAGCCAGTAAGTAGCATGTTTCCATAGTTTTCAGTTCCTGACTCCAGGTTCCTGCTTTGAGTTCGTTCCCTGACTTTCCTAAGTTGCAGATTATGACATGGAAATTGTAAGATAAAATTAATCCTTTTCTCTCAAGTTACTTTTGGTCATGGTGCTTATCACAGTAACAGAAACACCTAGGATGTTAGATATCCAGCAAATGCTTGTTGAGTTGTGTCTGGCTATTTTTGAACTGCTGGGCCAAAGCACAAGATTCCTCTCTGTGTTTGGTGGCAGATTCTCGTGTAGGATATGCATGTGTCACAGTTGTTCCATTCTCTCTCCATCCCTTTTCAGCCACTCTTCACGTATTTTCTGACCCTTTATGAGCTTGATCATTCTCTTAGATACCCTGCCATTTTAATATTTGTCAGCTCTGTCATTTGTGGAAGGATAATTGACTTTTAAAGAGGTCATATATTTTTGGGGTGAATGCACATAGAGATAAGAAATGTGTTCCTGACCAAATTGTCTGAAAATTAATACATCATGTGAGATGAATGAAGAAAGGACTTTCATGTGAAGGCAAGGATTTGGAAGTATGACTCATGGTTCTACAATTATACATATATCTATAAATTGGGGGCCACTGGCAGGGAAGAACAGTATCTTTCCTACCTAACTGGGTTGCCAGGAAAATGAGATGTAAAAGTTGCTTATAAACTCCATTTGTGTAGAATAGTTTTAATTTTTCTTGTTTAGCTTTAGAAATAAAAGTGTGATTTAGTTGTTACTTTTAAAGATTGTATGTGTGTGTGTGTGTGTGTGTGTGTGTGTGTGTGTGTGTGTTTGTGAGGGGGAAAAGGGGGAGAGAGGGAGGGAGAGTATGTGTAGTTGTCTGTAGAGGACAGAAGAATACATTGGATCCCTGGAACTAGTTGTGAGCTGGTCATGGTAGGTGCTGGGAATCAAATTGGGTCCTACAAAAGGGAAGTACATGCTCTTAACTGCGGAGCCATCTTTCTAGTTGCCCCCCCGTCCAAGTTTATTATTTGAAAGCGTAGTTCTTCATTTGTCTGAATTGGTTGTTGTTCGTTTTGCCTTTTTCTCTACATCAAGAAACATTGGGGGCCACATCAGTTCATCTCCTTTATGAAGGCTCTGTGTAATATAGTCTTTTCCCCAGATACTTTGATAAATTATGTCCATGCCATTGGTGAGTATAGACACAATACTACAGTGCACCCACACCAGGAGAACAGTAGGGGCACTGCCTAGAGGTGTTGTATCAGTCAGAGAGCTGGTGAGCTTAGTTTGATTTAATTGGGAACACTGTCAAGTGAAATATGATTGTAAAATGGAGGCCAAATTTTGGATTAGTTTACAAGAAAGAGTATTTTCATTAAAAACATTTGTTTATGAGACCAAGAAAACTCAGACTCACTAGTATAAAAATTCATTACTGTCTACTATATGGCTTCTTCTTTACGGCATGACTGTGAGCTATGTATGACTTTAAATGTTTTCCCTAAACATGTGTTTCTTTTTGTCACATTATCTTTAAACCATTTTATTTTTAAAACGTATTTTAAAAATACATTTTGTAGTTTGTAGTTAACTGTATAGAATTGTAAGTTTTATTAATCTCATTTTAACCCATAAGTAGCAATTTAAAATATTTTCTTTCCTGTATGTGTATATAGTTTTCTTTTTTACACATAAGCAGAATTATACAGTTGATTGTTTTCAACATGTATTTTCTAATCTCACTATTGGAGATCGTTTCTGTCAGTGTACACACATTTTCTCATAACTGTTACGAGAAAATGAGTATTTTGGAAAGTTAGTGTAATACTTATAGTGGCCAGTAAAAGTATTACTTCTAGAGCAGTCAAAGTGTTTGGGGCAGTGTAGCAGTCTCTTCTATCTGCAGTTTTGTATTGAGTGTAAGAGTAATGTTATTGTGCACTGTGTGAAGATTATCCTTGTATTATTCAAATGCTGGTTTCTGTACCTCTGCTGATTTCTATGTCTGGTTGCAATTGGGCATGACACTGTAATGCTTTTATTCTATGAGTTTCCATGTTGAATAAATATTGCTCCCCATTTATTCCCTGATTTGTCAATAAAAGCTGATCAGCCAGTGACTGAGCAGTGGGAGAATAGGGCTGGACTTCCGATCCCAGTCAGCCGAGGGGGGGGGGGCAGGAGGGAAAGAGAAGAGGAGGAAGAGGAGGAGGAGGAAGATAAGAAGAGGAGGAGGGGGAAGAAGAGGAGGAGGAGGAAGAAGAGGAGAGGAGAAAGAAGAGAAGGAAGAAGAGGAGGAGGAGGAAGAAGAGAAGGAGAGGAGAAAGAAGAGAAGGAAGAAGAAGAAGAGGAAGAGGAGGAGGAGGGGGAGGAGGAAGAGGAGAAGACTTGCCATGAGGAAAGAGTTGGAGAGACACTAGGAGAACAAACACATCTGGATCACAGAGAGCAAGATCATTACTAAAATACAAGTATTATCTTGGGGATTTTAGCTGGGAGGTAGCTTAGAGGAATAGAATAGATTAATAATAACTGCTCAGCTATTGTGCCATAAAGCTTGATTAAATAAAATTTTCCCCCTTCTCTTCTCCCTCTTGCTCTGGCTCCCACTCGCTCTTTGCCCCACTCATTCTGGCTCTGTCCCACTTGCTCCAGCCCGCTCTCTCCTGCCCCCAGTCACTCTGGCCCAGAGTCCACTGTAGCTGTCCTTAGATCTCATTATGGATGGTTGTGAGCCACTATGTGGTTACTGGGATTTGAACTCATGACCTCCTGAAGAACAGGTGGTGCTCTTAACTGCTGAGCCATCTCACCAGCCCTCAATTAAATAAATCTTATAGTCTCTGTTTTCATTATTTGGGAGCTAGCCTGGATATAGGAAAATTGTCACTTTTAAGATAATACTCAAAACCGAGCATTTCCCCATTTTACAGATAAGAAAACTGAGTCTTAAATTTTAAGAGCTGAAAAAGTTGTCATTCAAATGCAGGTGTTTGCCTATCTTCAGTGCTTTGTATCCTGCCAGCTATGTATTTTCTTATTAGAATATTGAAGACACTCTTACTGATTTGCTGTCATAGAGCTATGTGTTAAATATTTTTCTGGATGTGGTCTTTCTCTTCTGTAACTTTGAATTTCCACATATGGGATCATTGATAAGCAGATAGTTTTTGTGTGTCTGTATGATTGTTAATGTTAGTGTGGATGGCACCATGCCTTGGCTGGGATCCTGGTCTGTATAGTAGAAAAAGGGAACTGAGTGCCACCATGCATTCTCTCTTCCTGACAATGAATGTTATGTGATCAGCTGCACCAAAATCTTACCGCTTGAATTCTCTGCCATGATGGACTGTGCCTTTGAACTGTGAGCCAAAATAAATCCTTTCTCCAGTAAGTTGTTTTGCCAGGGTATTTTATTATGGAATCAGGAAAAGAAATTACGTCACGGTTCCATTCCCTGTAGACCAGTACTGGTAGCATTAAGCATTTGAACATCCTACTGCTGGGATATCGCTGAAGACTGAGTTAAACCCCTACCCACCAATACAAACAACAACAAAAACCATTGGCTAAAACATTTACAACTTTTCTAAGAAGTTTTTACCTTTAATTGTACATATTTCATACTAAATTTTTAAAATTTGAGTTGCAGATACCATAGTCTTTGTTTTGTCTGTTGGTTGGTTAGGACGATAAGTTGGTCTGTTAGGATGGAGCAGGTTGATAGAGTCTGAGGAGTCCCCCTGCTGTGCGTCTCTTCTTTGTTTGCAGTGGCTTCATCACAGCTTAAATGACTTTTATGTAGTTTTTGTGTTTGAAAACTGGTGGTTTCTGGTTTTCATGTGAAAACTAACCTTTTGTCATTCTCTAAGGCTTACTTTAATTACGTATCTTTTCCTGGTCTAAAGTAAGGTATGATTGGGAAAATCTTTTCATTGCTTATAAATGATTGTATGTGATTTCATTTTATATGTGTATAAATAGCTTCAGGGCTAAGTTCATGAAACAGAAATTCAGTGTTAAGTAGTAAAGCATTTTAAGTTATAGTATGACCAGAAATAATATTGCTTGAATGAGCAGGTTTTGCTGCCTTTTCTAAAGATGTGGTTTTATATTTTAATTTTTGAGACATGGTCTCTTTATTTAGCCTAGACTGGCCTTAAGCTTGTGATTTCCTGCCCTGGGCTGGAATTGTGGACATACATCAACTACCATGTCTAGTTTATAGGTTTTGTTGTAATGAAATCAGTGTTTGAATAATTTGTTATAAGGAGTTAGCATCTGGGTAGTCTTCATATAAAGTTGTAAGTTTTAACTTTTCCTCTTAAAAATACCATTAGAAGTAACCTTTAAATGATTTTTATGGAACTCACTCTGTAGACTACTCTGGCCTAGAACTTAGAAATCCACCTGCCTCTGCCCCCCAGGTGCTGGGATTAAACCACCAACCACTGTCAGACAGTTCTTCTAGAAGAAATTTTGACTCATTGCAAACACATATCTTTGAGCTATACACTTTGGAGCTAGATAGTTAAGATGAAATGGATGTGTTTTCTGTCCTCTGGGTCTAATGGCCGAGATAAGACAGGTAATATGTAACTTGATTTGGAGCAAACACCTACTGTTACAGGTGGAAAGCATTCTGGAATCATTGTGTCAGTGCTGATCAAGTGACAGTACTGCTTTCTCTCAGAATTCTGGATCTGGATCTTTAGAGTAGGCCTAGTTTAGGGAGCCAGTCAACAGGAGCTCTCAAGAGTGATTTTTTGTTTCTTCAGAGTGACTCCTGAAATGAGTGTATATGTGAGGTTCTCATAATAAAGTCACCTGGAGTTCAACTACTACAGTGTCTTTTGGATTATGTATCGCTCTGTGTGTGTGTGTGTGTGTGTGTGTGTGTGTGTGTGTGTGTGTGTATGCATGCATGTGTGCTGTTAATATTGAGAGTTAAACTTGTGGCTTTGCAGGTTGAGTGCATACTGAACCTTTCTTCTGTAAATCTGGAGACAGATTGTTCTGTTTGTTTGTTTTGTTTTTCCAGGACTGATTATTAGTTGACAGCAGTTGATAAAAACTTACTGAGGGTTCCAGAGCAGAATTTTAAAAATATACTACATAGAAATTAAATAATGTTTGTTTTTCTATTGCAGAATGAATGAATTAAAAAATAAATGTGTATTTTCATATAAAAAGTAAACAAAATGTCATTGCAGTTAACAATTCAAGAGTATAATAATAAATTGTAATAAATTGTAAGTTTAATTTTTTTAACTTAAACTTTGGACAGCTTGTTGGTTAGTTCTTGAAAACTTGAAATTAGTGTGAGGACTTAGTTTTAAATTTGTATATTGCATTCAAGGCACTTTGTACAGAAATGCTTTGATGGTGCCCTCCTGTATTAATAGCACCAGAACTATATTGAACCCAACCTATATGCACCTCCGTGTAACTGAAGGAGAGGAATAAGGGAGTTTTTAATGCATCAAGCAAGTTTCTCAGTCCCAGAGTGCTCCCTCCCTTTTGATCATACCTTTATTATAAGCACTTTTAACAAACAGGATAATCCAGTTCCAAATCCATAACTGACCAGAAGTGGGTAGGATTGTCTTGGGATGTTCTTGACCAAAGCAGAGGTGGTGAGGTCCTGTTTTTTTTCTCTGCTGGTCCTTATTCCTCTGGCTATGGCATTTATCTTTATGGACAACATTGCTAAACCCGATTGTTAATTGGAATTTTAATTTTTGTGTAAAGTTAATTGTTGATTTGATGCTACATTTTTAAAAAAAATTATAAAAATTTGAATAAATGTATAAAACGTGAAATCATACTCCAGACCTGTCCTCAGAGGTAATAACTTTTAATAATACAGACTTTATGGTGTGTGTGTGTGTATGTGTGTGTAATTAAATACTTGAGCAATAAATCTATAACAAAATGGCAGGTTGGATTATGATGTATCATTTACCAACTTGTTTATCAACTTCTTTTTACATGAGTGCATGTAAATTGTATCATAGTTGTTTGATAGCCATATGGTGTTTTGTTGATATAATCAGTTATCTTCTGATGCCCCCAGATTTTTGATTAACAAATGATATAATGAGCCTACTTTTTATAAATGTGTATGTTTATGTGTATCAGATAATTGTGGAACTATAAGATGGACATTTATACTAATTGGAAAATCATCTTTGATTATATATATGTATCTATGAATTAATTTTTGGTAGTTATTTGCAAATCATTTGCCTAAAAGATGATTCTTAGCAACAAATGAGAGTGTTTCTCCACACCCTTGCCCATAAATGATTCATGTCCAGACTTCATAATTTTTGCCAACTTGGCGGATGAAAACAGAAGTGTCTCTGTGTATCTATTTATTTTGTGTGATGTATGTGAATGGTGCTACACATCTGCTGTGGTACTCGTGGGGATGCAAGAGAACAGCCTTAGGTGTGGGTCTCACTTTTCTGGCTTGCCTGGTGCAGGATCCTTTTGTTGTGTGCAGCTATGTATGGCAGGCAGGATGGCCTGCAAGCTTTTTGAGGTTCTTCTGTTTCTTGTTTTCCATCTTGCCTTAGGAGCACTGGGATTTAGATGCTCCTTACTACCCCTCCTGGCTTTCTGTTGGTTTTGAGGATTTAAACCCAGACCCGCATTCTTGCACTGTGAAAGCTTTACCCATCAACTTTATCTCCTCAGCCCCTGTTTTTGTATTTACTAATAGAATTAGCACCTCCTCAGGTTTTAATTGATGATTTATATTGCTTCTGAGCATTGTCTGGTTTTGGTTTTGTTTTTCACATTTTCCTCCTCCTCCGTTTTGAGTTTAATGGTAATGCTGTATGTATGTTACAAGTGAAATGGGGTTTCCTCTTTTGGGTTCTTAGTGTTGCCACCCACTATGCTGTGATGTAGTAATGGGGTTTTTGCGACAGCCAGCACTAATTGCTAGCTAAATAAACTTTTCTTTATAAGCTACCCAGCATCAGGTATTTTATTATCATGAAACTAAATGAACTAATACAGAGGGGCAGAATTTCTATTTTGGACACTTTGAGCCTGAAATTTAGGTCAGTACAATGTGTTCGTACAACTGTATTGCAGAGTTGGAGATCTGGTGAGAGGCATGGGATGGGCATGTAGGTTCAGAAGTTATTAGATAGAGATGATCTTAGTTCATGTCATGAGAACGGATCTGCTTAGAAAGGGGGAAACAACAGCAACGCAATCCAACCTGGAGTAAATACTTAGGAAATCACCTGTAGTTGGGTACAAAGAAAGGAAAACATGCTATATTTGCAGAGATACAGTGCCAAAGCAAGGTGAGTACCTAGAACGAGAACAGTGTAACACATAAAGTTCATTTCACCTACAGATAGGTTTGGTTTTGTTTGTTTGTTTGGTTGGTTTATTTTTGTTTGGTTGGTTTTTTGTTTGGTTGGTTTTTTTAAAAAGAAATATCTGTATAAATAAGTGGAATAGTGCTAAAATAATGTTGGTTCTTTTTGTAAACTCTGTAGTCACATTCTTGGCCCCAGAGTTTGAGTGCTAGGCAAGAAGAGAGACGGTTATAAGGACGATTCTGGAAAATTCTTTACTTTAAATGACAGTTATAATAACTTGCCACCCACCCTGTTGTGCTGAGGTAAACAATGGATTGATATATCTCCATGTTTAGAACAGAGCCTGACTTACCTTAATCGCCCATCAGACATAAACTGTTATTCTTGTTGTTTTGTTGTTCTATACTAGATTGAGAGGTTAGCTAAAAAGATGTGAACGTTAGATAACACGGATGTAACTTGGTTTATGTTTTTATCTGGTGGCTTTGTATGATCAGGCTGTTAAGTGTGTTTGTGATGAGGAGAATCAGCATTTGTTTAGTCTTGGGTGGTCGGCTGGTTTCTCAGGATCTGAGCTGAGAGTGAGATGAGCAGAGCAAAGGCAAACACAGCAAAAGTGTTACTGAGCACCAAACTCAGTTCTTTTCTGTTTTTTTTTTTTTTTTTGTTTTTTTTTTTCTTTTTTCTTTTTCTTTTTTTGAGACAGAGTCTTAGCCAGGGCTGGGATTCACTTTGTAGCCCAAAGGAGGCTTGAACCTGGTTTTCCTCCTGCCTCAGTGTTCTCTGCTGGGTTTGCAGGCGTGAGACACCACACAGGCACGCCCGCTCTGTGGCCTTCTTGTGACCTAGGATAACTATAAATTAAGTTCAAAACAAAAATTGTAAACTTTCTTTAAACATTATGAGATTTTTGTTGTTGACAAGATGATTTTTGTTGTTATATTAGTGTTTCTGAAGTGTGAGTTTTGTAGATGACAGTGTCTGGCTGCAAAGCCAGAAGTATACACATGCCTGTAATCATTCTTAAAGTGTTTACTTTTATTATAAAAGTATATCATTTGTTATATAATGGCTAGGTAGTTATTTTGTGAAACCATAGCAATAATCTTTAAAGACTGACCTGTAACATATGTGGAGAAGAACTTGGAGATAGTACTGGTGGCTATGTTAATACCTGGAATTTAGCCTTATCTGTGTCCTACTGAATAATAGGGGAAATGGCTGGTTCACTTGGCACTCTTCACTTTCGTTTGCTCTTGCACGCTCTCTCTCTCCCTCTCTACCTCTTCTCTCTCTCTTGGTTAAATTATTATTTCTACTTAAAGTAGATATATGGTGTGGCTTCTCTGTATTTAGTGTATTTTTCTTTTGCATTTGTGAACCTATTTTAAGGTAGAAGTTTTCTTCTTTCATTGTTTGTACTTTAATTTCTTGAGTTCGAAAGGTAAAGTGTACTCCCCCTGCACCCCCACCCATTCTCTATGGTACTTTATTTCTCCTTTTATTGTGTCATTTTTTGCTTTTTAGTTTTGGAGACTATATTACTAAATGCATACAAATTTATAATTGTCTTTCTGGTGGACAAACACATCTGAGGAAATTATTAATCTAGTTTTGTCAGGTGTTTATTTTTATTTTATATGTATGAGTGTTTTATTTACATGTATGTAAGTGTACTATATGCATGCTTAATGCTTATAGAGACCAGAAGAGGGTTCTGACTTCAAACTGAAGTTACAGGTAGTTGTGAATACCATGCGGATGCTGGGAACAGAACCCTTGCCCTCTGAAAGAGCAGCAAGAACTCCTAACTGCGGAGCCAGCCACCTTTCCAGCTCCTCTCAGCTCTGTTTTAGTGTCAAATAGTCATTTTGTTTTCAGACTTTGTATAAGCTTGTTTTTTGCTGTATAAATAGTATGTAGTTAAATGTGTTTTTATTTTTTATTTAATATTTTGATTTTTATTAAATATATTTTATTTAATGTAAAGGTTGATATTTTTGCCTTTTATCTTTTATTTCCTTATTTACTTTCCCCTGCTCATTGTGTGTTCTTTCTGGATCTTCTTCCTTTAATAAAAATTATTTGTGTGTGTGTGTGTATGTGTGTGTGTGTGTGTGTGTGTGTGTGTGTCTGCATGTGATGTGTTGTGTTTTGATCTGTCTTTGAACATACATGTATGTGATGCATATGTGGAAATTACTGGATAACTTTTGTGGTTCTCTCCTTCTACCTGAGTGTTTACTTTGAGGATCAAACTCAGGTTGCCAGGTTTGCACTGCAAACTCTTTACTAGGCTAAGCCGTTTCTCCAGCCTCCTCCCCCTCCTCCTCCTTTTCTTTCTCCTCCTCTTCTTTTTGTGATCATTTTTAGCCATTTTTCTCCCTTGTAACTGCCAATTGTTACTCTTTTATTCTTTATTTCAATGGTTAAAACAACATCTTTAAATTCAAAAAACATCTTTAACTCCTACTTAACGTCATTTCTTAGACAGTGAAAAACTCTTTATTTTTTTTTTTTGGTTTTTTTTTTTTGTTTGTTTTTTTCAAGACAGGGTTTCTCTGTTTAGTCCTGGCTGTCCTGGAACTCACTCTGTAGACCAGGCTGGCCTCGAACTCAGAAATCTGCCTGTCTCTGCCTCCCAAGTGCTGGGATTAAAGGCGTGCGCCACCACCGCCCGGCAAAACTCTTTAATAATTTGCACTTTTCTTTTAATTTTTGTTACTTTGTATATTTTAGTTTTTTATATTGCATTCTGTAAGACATTACTATTATTAAACACGTCGTTTATTTAGATTTACTTATATACTTGTCTCACTTCTTTTTTTCTGCATTTCTGAACTTCAGTCTGGGATTATTTCCTGGAGAATATCCATAGTATTTAGTTAGGTCTGCTGGAGCTGGAGTCTCTTAGCTTCTTTCTGTCTTAAAATACTTATATTGTAACTTAATTCTGTATGTTATTTGAGATTGGATGGTTGTGTTTTCTTTTGTTTTTTTTCCTTCACTCTTTAAAGTATGTCATTTTGTTTTTTGCTGGACTTCATCTTTCTGTTGAGAAGTCAGATATGTGTAGTTTTTCTTCCGGGATAATATGCTTACCCTCCCTCTCGTAGCCTCCCGTAAGATCTGCCCCTTAATGTGACTGCCAGAAATTTGACTCTGAGATTCCTAGTTGCGGTTTTCTTTGTATTTATGTGTTGCTGGGCTTCTGGTAGTTGTAAGATGACCACTTTTATCAACTGTGGAAAGTTTTTGGCAGATCTCTTCAAATACTGTCTCATTGGAATTAGATCATTTAGGTTTTTTGTACTGTCATGTCTGACAAGTTCAGAACAGCTCTAGTTTAGTCTTTGTTAGGATAAGAGCAAGAGCTTCTTAAGACTCTCAGTGTTCTCATCAAAGGCAAACACTTCCATTTGTTGAGCTTTTTATTTTATTTTTTTGTGTTTTCATTTCTATTATGTCTTATAGTTTCCAAATTTCTGCTTGTAGTTTTATTACTTCAACCTTTTCTGTGTCTCTGCAGGTGAGTTGTGGGTGTGCTTTTGTAATTTGTGATTTGTGAAATTGTTTTGTCTTTTCATGTTTGTTTGTGATTGAATGGCAGGTATTGAATACAAAAAATTATAGAGATTATCTGAATGGTATTATCATCTCTGGAAAGGTCTCCCTTGCTTTGGTAAGTGGTTATGCTAGAGGAGCTAACAGTCTCAGATCATTTCCGTTTGTTCAGGGACTGAGGTGATTTAAAATTGGGCTTCTGATCCTATGAGCTGAAGTACTTTAGGCTTACCTCTACTTCTTAGACACAGTACTTTGAGGTCCTAATCCTCAGTTTAAGGAGTTTACCCTTCTTTCTAGCAGGTCTTCTCCCTGTGTTTTGATCTTGTCAAAATTATGCTCAGGGCTGGAGAGATGGCTTAGAGGGTAAGAGCTTGTTGTTCAAAAACAAGGACCTGAGTTTGGATTCACAACATTCACATTAAATAAGAAAAAGTGGGTGCATGTGGCCTCACCAATATGGGAGAATGGAGACAGGAGGATCACTGGATCTTGCTGGCCACGAGTCTAGCTCCAGGTTTAGTGAGAGACTCAAGATAATCAGGGAGATTAGGCAGAGAGTGATAGAACAGGACAGTTGACATCCTCCTTTGGCATCCACACACCCAGGACAAGCTTGCATATGTGTGTATATACACCACATACACTCATTAATTTCGCTCACTTACACTGTAAGCAGTAGTCTTTAGAATGTGCTAATTATACTTATGTATCAGCAGTAACTATTGTTGATTGACTTGAATTTTGTAGACTAATGATAGAAAATAGCAAATGGAGGATGCCCCTTCCTATTATATTGTTTAATTCACCATGTCAACAAATCTCTCCCTGTAGCCTACTAAGCCTTTTCTTTAATTAAGTATCTGATTTACACTGCAGATTTTATTCATTTGAGGATTCAATTCTTGTTTAAACAGATAAGCTCAGGTTTGTTTAATACACATTGTAAATGCAACCAGAATTTTACCTGGGTCAGTTCACTTTTAGACTGTGTTGTGTTTAGAAGGCAAGTACTTTTGTAACCAGTTTCTAGTTATTTGTAGGCTGGTTATTTAGTTTGTTCGTTTTAAGATTATAAAATCCTCTTGTTTCTCACTCCACTTAGATCTGTTCCCCTGGCCAGTTTAGATTACTCTAAACTCTAAGTAAGATAAGGAGAAGAAAAGCAAAAGATAGAGACAAGTTAGTGGCTAATGTGAAGTGATCCTGTTTATTTCTTTTTTCTGATGTTGAGTTTCTGTGCTCCTATGGACTATCAAAAATAACCATCATCTAATATTTAGTACAATAAAATGAGTTCTTGATGTTCGAGGATACCCTCATATTATTTAGATTATGGAGCCAGTTGATAGATAGTTCAGACAGACAGAATTTTATTGTCATGTTTGAATTGCCGTAGTCACATGGTACCCACAGCTCTCCCAGCATTCTTCATCTTGTTTCTTCTTGTCACTGCCCATATCACTTTGCAAACATTTGAAATACAGCTGATGTGACTGGGGTAAGAAGCCAGATTGAGAAGTTAGTTATATATGCCATTCTGTGTAGCAGCCAGAGCCTTTAAACAATATTTTTGTTATTCTTAGGGTCTACCACATCAACTGACATGTCTTCAGAAACATTTTGTTTTACAAAGACAGTTTGTTTGTTTTTTTTTTTCCCCCAGTGCTGGAGATTGAACCCAGAGTCTTGTGTTTACTAGGCCAGCCTCTAACACTGAGCTACATCCCTATTCCTAGCCTTCAGCGTTTTGTATTTAAATGAAAGACTACCTCAAAATTACAGTCATAGGAAGAAGCATTTGACTCATCTTTCTGCCTTTATAGAACAGTCAGGTTTATGTCCAAGACCAGCTATTTAAGTTCCTATGAATTGCTTGGCTTAATTATGCTTTAGATAATACAAAGAGGTTAGTAAATATAATATACAATAAACCCAACAAACAGCTTCCTAGCAAACAGCCATTATTGGGGAAGTGGCAAGGAATATATTGTAGTATGTGTGTGTTTTGTTTTACTTTTGGTGCGTATGTTGGCTGACTAGTGTGCTGTAGCATATACTGAATCACAGACATAATTTTTTTCTTAAGGAACTTGTGTAATATAAAAATTACTATCAGCACATTGCATGATAAAATGCTAAATAAGAGGTATACTTTCCCAAGCACCAGCTTTATAAAATTAAAACAGTTAATACTCAGGGCCCATCATTAGAAAGGTATGCAGTTTTCAGTTCTTCAGGATGTATGAACAGACTGAGTTGGGGAAACTGTCCAGAATACATATTGATAATTTATTTTCATTTGACTGACCGAATTGTGAGCTTCTCAATGTAAATTACATGAACATTGAGCCTGTTGATTTCTTTTAGATCAGACCATGTCATGTCATCAGCTAAGAAATTTTCCAAGTCAATTTTATTTACTGGTACTGACCTGTTGTGGAATTGTGTGTGTGTGTGTGTGTGTGTGTGTGTGTGTGTGTGTGTGTATGTTTGTATTGTGATACTACCCTCTTTTGGTTTTGTTTTTTAATTATCAAGGAATATATGCTTATCCTGTTCATTCAAGAACATCCATTCTGTCCCTTTCTTGGGATCTTATATATTGCAAAGGATAAGTACTTTGATTGTTGTATATATTTCTAACTTTTGTTACCTTAACATGCTCTTGTTAGTACCAAAGCAGTACTTTTCTTCTGATAACTGTTATTCCCACCTTACAAGGAAGGCCAATCTCACTTATTTTTCTGTGGGTACGGCTGCCACGTTTTCCTCTCTTACTGCTTTACTAGGATTTAAAGGGATCATGCTTTGTTTTATCGGGCAACTGTGTTTTATTAGCTCTTTGTTCCCTCTTCAGATCATGTGTAAGATGGGAGGTAATATGTGGGAAGGAACTCAGCTATTGGAAGTGCAGAAACGGTTTTTGTAAGGATTAAGAAAGAGGACAACTTGGGAGGATCCATGACATCTCGTCTCTAACATCAGCACAGAAGTGTAGAGTCACATTTTCAGTCTGTCATGACTTCATTTTAATTGGCTGCATTAAAAACACACACACACAAATTAAACTACCAGTTATGCTCTTTGCTCTCCTCGATGTTGGCAGTATAAGACTTGTTCAGAGAACATGAGCAAGTACCTACAAGGACACTTAAGTGCCTGGCCGAGTGACTTGCCCTGATATAAAATATGGCGCTTGGCAACTTCAAATAGTTTTTTTCCTCAGATGGAAAAGTTCAGACTATCCATGTTTAGTAAAAACTATTATGATTCTCTGATGGGAAATACTCTCCGATTCATTTATTGATTGAATAAGCATTTATGGAGTAGTTACTGTGTGTAAGGCACTGGTAAGTGATGAGAGAAAGAAGAGCTAATTTAATAAAGAACGTATCATGTGTAAAAGTAATTATAACACCGTGTAGAAAGAGACGGGTGTTGTAAAAGACTGTAATGTGCTTTGGGGATTAAAAGTAGATATATTTTCTTGACAGAATAAGTCAAAGTAAACTTTCCAGGATGATAGAATTTGAGCAAGTCCTGTAGGCCACGATACAAAGTGGTTCTTAAAAGGTTTAGTTATAGTAGATTTCTGTGCAGTGCCATGGGCAGCTGCTAACTATATTTATCCTGTGTTTCTTTGCATTAAGGTACAGTTGGTTATAGTTTCCTCATTTCATTTTGCAAATCTCATCTTTTTTCAACTTGCTAATAGTTCTGGAAGTTCTAAGGTAGAAGGGGGCAGATCTTAGGCTAGTTCATTAACCTCTGTGTTTCGTTTCTCATGTGTGAAGCACTATGTGCCAGGGACTTTCGAAGAGTGTGGCTTACATCGATAATCCAAGCACTTGAGAAGCAGAGGCAGAACAATTTCCACAAGTCTGAGGCCCACCTGGTGTGTACATATTGAGTTCTAGGCCACTCAGGGCTACGGAAGACATTATCTTTTTTTTTTTTTTTTAAGTGTGTGTTATATGTAATAAGTCATTTATTTTGTGGTTCTATCCCCAGTAAGTGATTAGCAATAATTTGAAAACAGGCCGGAATTACAAAGTACTAAACTGTGTAGTTTTTTCCCTCCTAGAATTCCTTTGATCTCCAAAGTGTAATAGTGCTTGTCCTATTTGTTTAGTTAAAGCTGCTTCCCCTATTCTAAGGAGAAAGGAAAACAGTTCTATTTTATAATCTCAGAAGTGCTATGGTAGAGTGCCCTAACCAACTTTGTTTTAAGCTATTTTTGCTATTGGTTATTTAGTGTGGTACCCTTTGCTCCAAAGAACAGAGGTTTTACAATGAAAAGTTGGCATGCATTGTAAGCTGTTATGTCATACAGTAGACCTGAGTTCATCAACCTAGGAGTAAATAGTATGGCTTTTTTCCCCCAGGAGATCCTGGAGTTAAATTCTACAAGATAATTTCTATACAGTGTTATCTCCTGAAAAATACCAATATATTCTTGTTAATGAGTAAAATTGCCCAAGTTTACTCATAAATCTTTTAGGGCTTTTCAATGAGATATTGATAGGTAGGCATAGTAGAGGTGTAGCTTTTAGTAAATATATCAATAGTTTTATTTATTTATTTATTTTACATTTTACTAGTTAGAGAAAAATTTTTAGTTTTAATGTCTCCCTTTGTTTTGTGTTCTGTAATTTGTTGTAAAATTAATGTGGTTTTGATTTGGTGTGTGTGTGTGTGTGTGTGTGTGTGTGTGTGTCTGGATTTCATGTGGTCTGGGCTGGCCTCTAGCTTTCTGTGTAGCAGAGAATGGCCTTGAATGCCTGATCCTTCCCCTCATCATCCTGAGCTCATAGGTGTGCACCACCACACCTGTTTATATGGTGCTGGGCTTAAAACTTCGTGCTTCGTACTTGTTAGGCAAGCACAGAACCAACTCAGCTACAGGCCTACTTTCTCATGCGTATTTTTATGTGTATTTTTTGTTCATATGTACAATTAAACAACTGTTAGTGGAGGTGATCTCTTCTATGAACTTTGTTAATGTTTCCCTTCAGAAGTCAACTGTTAGTATTGGAGCTACAAAGAGTGAATAGATTTCCTGAGAGGAAACGATAATAAAATATTCAGGAAGTTGTTAGGAAGCAAGAACTTTTGTTCTTGTTCATTCAGATAAGCTGTTGAGACCTTTTAGTATATCAAAATAGTTTGTACTGGTGGAAGGAATGAAAGATTTGGCAGCTTCTGGTATTGTTGGGGACCTTGGACCATATAGAATAATGGAATATAGAATGTGTAAGTGTTAAGAATTTCTTGTAGCTGTTTGGATTTTTCCTACCCCACCCCCTTTTTGATTTATCAGAGAAAAATGTGAGAGTTTTCTGAAGTTAGGGTATGTGAATAACCCAGGAGGGAACCTGTTCTTGGGAGACCTGTAGTAGTGGGTTGCTCTTCACTGCAGGAGTGGGAAACAAGCCAGTATTGATGGATTTTTCTTCCGGTGCTTTGCCTTCTGGTCACTTCTTGGTTGTTTGCCTTAGACATTAATTTTCCGCTTTGCTACAGTATCTTTGGTCACTGTGACTAGCCTGTGTTTTTCCTTTTTGAGTGGAATTGTTTTTTTTTAACAAGCTGAGTTGAGTTTGCATTTTCTTGTGTTTCTGTCAGAAGCAGCTTTACCCTTGAGTGATGAGCTCTGGATCGCCTCACTTGGATGACAGAGCCTCTTCTAGAACAGTGTCCCAGCATTGTATTTAGTAGTTAGATATTGCACCGGTAAATTGTGCTAAGCTGAGGATTTTATTCCCCCTTTTGAATTATGTATGGGGTCAAACCTTTCAAAACTCAAACCAGCTTGGGCTATGGTAAAGGCTGAGTGTCGATTTCTAAATGTGGCTGAGGAAAGTTTGGAGAAGAATACTGGGAAGGAAGCACTAGTGAGAAAGCTGAGCAGTTGGCTATAGAGCAGCTGCCCTCTATCTGTGGGCTGCGATTCTTTTGGAGGGTTGAACAGCCCTTTCAGAGGGGTCTCCCAAGGCCATCAGAAACATAGATATTTACATTACTTTTCATAACGGTAGCAAAATTATAGTTATGAAGTACCAATGAAAATAATTTTATGGTTGGGGGGGGGTCACCACAGCATGAGGAAGGTTGAGAATCCCTGTTATAGAGTGTAGAATTGTCAAGGATGCTTTCTCTGGCATTTTCAAGTAGTGGTTTCAGTAGCATTGTGAATTAAATAAAGAATCCCAGGATAGTATATTTCACCCAGAAATTTAGTAATATAATTCCAGAATCATTTTATTGAAAAATTTGAATCATTGTCTTAATTAACAGATTGCTTAAGAGTTAAGAGTTTTATTAATGAGAGTATTTCTCTGAACACAGAGAAAAGGCACATAGGTCTGTTTCTCTATCACAGCATTTGCCATGGTAGATAATTCTTCTCTCTGATGAGTCTTCTCTCTACTTTATTTTCTCATTCTCTGGCTTTTTCTATGCCTTCTTATTTTTAATCTCTTGTTCTTTTAAGTTTTGGATTCAAAGATCTCTTGTATTTCTGAGGATTTTGATAACTTCATTTTATAATTGTATTTGCTATATTCTTTTTAAAGATAATTGGGTGCTCTGCATATCTGGAAGCTTTTATTTACAGTTAAGTGAAAGTGTAGTATTTTCACAGGCAGTTATATCTAGCATGTGGTTGGCTAACTAGCTCAGTTTCAAAAAAAAGCTTACAATTATTTAGCTTTTCCTAAAATTCTTTCAGATAGGCCTGATAACATTTCTAGAGAGTTGCATGCATCTGCCACCTGGTGGTGAAATAGTATAGCAGGTGGTAAGTTTTAGAAGTTTGATAGATAAGCTCCTCTTAAGCTTTTTGGATATGTAGCATTTTCTCACCCTCCTTTTCTGGGTTGAGAAAATGTTACTTTAATGCACTACAGGAAAATTTTGACTAATTAATTTGTTAATTAGTTAATAAGTTAATTTGTCTTAGATGATAGGTGACTTTTTAGATTATGAAATTTGTATATTCATCCGTTGCATAAATTCTGACTATTTTGAAAACGTTTCTATTTAGTTTGGAGAGATGGGAGACTTTAAGAGTATTGTTGATTGTAGTATTTCTAAAATGAATAGTCATCAACTCAAGAAAAAGTAAAGTTGATAGAACTAAGGCTTTTAGCCTGATATAGCTGTCTCCTTAGAGGTCTGCCAGAGCCTGATATATACAGAGGCAGATGCTCACAGCTAACTATTGAACTGATCATGAGGTTCCCAATGGAGAAGTTAAAGAGAAGACTGAAGGAGCTGAAGGGGTTTGTGGCCCCATGGGGAGAGTAGTACCAACCAACCAGAGCTCCCAGGGTCTAAACCACCAGCCTGGGAGCACACAGGGAGGAACCCATGGCTCCAGCTGTATATGTAGGGGAGGATGGCCTTGTGGGGCATAGGTGAGAGAGGAAGCCCTTGGTCCCATGAAGGCTGGATGCCCCAATGTGGGGGAATTAGAGGGCAGGGAGGTGGGAGTAGGTGGGTGGGGGCACATCCTTATAGAAGTAGGAGGAGGGCAGATGGGAAAGGGGGTTTCTGGGTGGGGAGGAAATGGGGAAAGGGGATAACATCTGAAATGTAAATAAAATATCCAATAAAAAGAACTAAGGCTTTTGGGGGGTGATAATAACATTAAAAAATTTAAAGATAAATAATGTTCAATGATCCTCATAGATTTATTAATACAGCTAAACTGTGTTAAGATTAAAGACTGAAATAGTGATTAACAGAAACAGTCTTGTTTTCTTGGTGTTTATAGTCTAATTAGAGAAGCATTGTTACTACAAGGGTTGCATATGTAAGAGAGAAGTCTCATCCAGGCTGTTGCCAGAGGAAGTTTCTCTAAGGAAATGCATTTCAGCTTGGGTGTGACAGACATAGATAGACTCAGCCTAATGTGGAAAACAGGTTGCCAATTGGGAGGAGTTGAGTAGGGTAGTTGGGGTTCTAGTGAGAGAGAGGGACCATGGTATGAGTTAATTCAAGACCATGTAGGGCATTGCGTGTGGATCCTGGGGGTTCAGGTATTAGGCTTAGAGAGCAAGCACCCTTACCCACTGAGCTGTATCACCTGCCTCAGTCACTAGTCAAAGGAGTCTTAAGTGTGCAGCACATACATAGCATGAATCATTGTATGTTTTAACTTGTGGTGCTGAGGTATTCACCTTATTTTATCTTTATCCCGTAGTAATTAGATGTGTGACCATGGATAAGTTAGTAATTTTTATTTCTTGACCTATAAAATGAGGAAAATAAAATTATAGGGTTGTTAAGAGGATTAAGAAGTAATTTTTATAATGTCTTTTTTTTTTTATTATTCTTTTCCTTCTGCTCAACATGGTGTTTTAAGGATATGGCCATATTGCTACAAATACATCTCGTTAGTTTCCTCTAATTATTGCTCAGTGCTTCACAGTGTGAGCCTTCTTACCTAGGGTATGAATACCTAGGTTCATTCTAACTCCCACTCCTCAGATATGCTGACAGTGGGAATTCTTTGCCACAAATCCTTTGCAAATCCTGGAATGGCATTTTTTCCCATTAATTAATTAATTTATTTACCTGACATCCTGATTGAAGCCTCTTCCCCATTTTCCCCTTATATAGCCTTTCCCTGCAGGAGGAGGTCCTGCCTCTCCTTCCCCACCTCCCTCCCAGTACTAACCTACCCTGGCACATCAAGTCGCTGCTGGAATAAAAACATCTCCCACTGAGGCAAGACATGACAGTCCACCTAGGGGAGCAAGGTCCACATGCAGGCAACAGAATCAGGGTAAGCCCCCATTATAGTTTTTGGGGAACCCACGTGAAGACCAAGCTGTACATTTGCTACATATGTGTGAGGGCCTAGGTCCAGCTCTTGTGTGCTCTTTGGTTGGTGGTTAGTCTCTTGGTATCCCCCAAGGGTCCAAGTTAGTTGACTTTGTTGGTCTTCTCATAGGGTATAAATATAATAAATTTTGCCAAATATGGTCTGGTTAAGAGTGTTTGCACTAGTTTGTTGATATATCTGAGTTACCATCTCATGTCTTTGCCAAGAGTGGACAGGACTTAACTGTTCTTAATGCTTCTATCTGACAATTGGTGTAATGAGTTATTTTAGTGTTGGTTGAATTTGCATTTCTGATTGCTAGTGAATCTTACAGTGATTGCAGTTTTCTGTAGTTCCATGTTGCTGTCCCATATTCATTTTTGTGTCAAGTTTCTAGTCTTATTAATTTGTAGCTCTTTGATTCTTCGTAGACATGGCAAATCATTTTTCTTTGTCATGGTTTGTTTGTTTTTGTATTTTGTGTTTTTGCTTTACTTACCTGTACTCTCCTTTGAATAAAAAGCTTTAACTTTCTTGTTGGAACCCATTGATTTTTCTCCTTTTAAAATGTATTTTAGTTGGTAAAACATTGCACTTATTTCAAGTGCATATTCATTAGGGAATGTGTAAGTTAAGCTAACATACTCATTATTTCATGTATTTCTTTGTAGTTGATTCCCCACTCTATTAGTGTTTGAGGAATATAATACATAGTAATTAACTATAGTCATCTTATTGAATAAAGGATTTCTTAGACTTACGTTTTCTCTCAGAGAATTTATGCAGCCTTTGACCAGTGCCACCCATCTCACTTTAATTCTTGGTAACCACTTTTTTTTTTCCCATTTTTTATTGGATATTTTATTTACACTTCAGATGCCATCCCCTTTCCCCATTTCCCCCCCTTAGAAAACCCCTATCCCATGCCCCCTTTTCCTTTTTGCACTTATACATTTTTTTAAAAATGTTAATCAAAGGCTTTATAAGTTTGGTATTACTCAATCAGAGGTGTAAACCCACTACCCAACCTAGATATATCAACTATCTTTGACTGTTAATCACTTTTTAAATTTTCTGCTTTTATCAACTTTACATTTTTATTCCATTTTAAAATGAGAATATACAGTATTTGTCTTTCAGTCCTTGTCTTTTGTCTTTTTTTGTTTGTTTGTTTTTTGAGACAGGGTTTCTCTGTGTAGCCCTGGCTGTCCTGGAACTCACTCTGTAGACCAGGCTGGCCTCGAACTTGCCTGCCAAGTGCTGGGATCAAAGGCGTGCGCCACCACCGCCCAGCAGTCCTTGTCTTACTTTACATAACATGTTTTGTCTCAAATAAAAGGAGAAACAATTTCTCTTCCTCTGCCTCCCCCTCTTCCTTGCTGACCTCAACCTCAGGATACTTCTGGTTCAGCCTTCCAAGTGTTGGGATTATAGGTATGCTCCAACCATGCACAGTGGATTTTTTTCTATTTAAAGATTAAGTGCATACCTAGCATGCAAAGGCTCTAGGATCAGGATTCTTTAGCACACACAAACATTTATATTCTCTTTTTCAGCTCACATTCCATCCATTGTGTGTCTGAACAATGTCTTCTTACCCACTCACCTGCTGCTAGACACCTGGGATAATTCTGTACTGGCTAGTGAGGAGTGCGGTTGTGCTTTGGCACGTTGATTTCATTTTCTTCACTACATACCTAGTGGGATTGATGAGCTTGCTTTGTTTGTTTTTCTGAGACAGAGTTTTGAACTCACTTTGTATACCAGGCTGGCCTCAAATTCGGAGAGCCGCCTGCTTCTGCCTTCCAGGCTCCAGGATCCACATGTGTGGTGGGATAGTTTTGATTGGCCGAGCACTCCCTACAGTTTTCTGTAGCAGCTTCACAACCCATTATTTATAAACTTTACCTTAGTTTTTGTGTTTTCTTGAATTTAGTGGTTCTAGATGTCACATTTGCATAATAAATACTGCTGAGTGTCTGCTATATTTTAGGCATGGGATGTAGAAGTTGTGAATCAGATACACAGTCTTTAGCTGACTGGTGAAGCAGAGCCATTGGATGAGTCATGCTGATGTAGGAAATAGGAATGATGAAGAAGTTTGTACTTGCTTCTGCGCTTAACCATCTTCAAATAAGAAAAACATCTATGACAGAACTAGAACAATTGTCTTTATACCCTTTTTCCTAACTCATGTCTGTGACCAGCATTTAGTTTTTCCTCATTCCTAATATTTACCTTTTCTTATCCTCTTTTCTCCCTGTTATACCTTTTTGTACATTTGTTTTCAGATGAACAAGCATGTGAAGGAGAACAAGGGGTTTTTCCCCCTTATTTCTGGCATTGTGTGACCTTGCTTAACATACATTCTAAGTCTATCCATTTTTCTGCAAATTTTGTGATTACATTTTTATTTAGAGTTGAGTAATATTCATCTCACGTTTCCACTATCCATTTATCTGGTGATGAACAACTATCTTGGTTTCAATTTCTTGCTGTAGTGAATAAAGCGACTATAAATGTCAGGGTGCAGATAGCTCTGTGGTAACGTAAGGAGTTTTATGGGCATATGCTCAGAAGTGAAACAGCTGAGTGTCATAGTTTTATTTCTATGCTTTTGCTTCTTATTTGCAAGTTTTTACAATAAAGTTTATAAAAAGTTTGGAGTGGGACTTGGGTGGGGTAAAGATGATTAATTTAGTATAAAATTTTTATTAGCATATTATAAAATCAACTGTACTTTCACATTTCTTTATATAGATTCTTTTAACCACAATCAGAAAATAGTTTCATTACTCTCTCAGATCCACCTTTGCTTGTTAGCTTCTTTTTTGAGACAGGGTTTCACAAGTGTAGGTCTGGCTGGTCTGGAACTTGCTAAGTAGATAAGGCTAGCCTCCAATTTACAGAGATCCACTTGCCTCTGCCTCTGCAGTGCTAGGATTAAAGGACTTGAGCCATCACTCCTGATGTTTGCTAGCCCTTTGTAGTGAAACTTGTCCTCCACTAATCCTTTACTCTCCCAGCAGTTTTACATTTGAATGTCATGAGTTGAATCTACAGTTTCTAATCTTCTGAAGCTCTTCTTTGAGCATAATGTCTATGAAATGTGTTATGTGTATCAGTAAATTGTTTATTTCATTGCTAAGTAGTATTGCATCTACTTAAAGAAAGCTGATTTGTAGTTTGTGGGTACATTTGTGTATAGAGTTGATTTTGTGGGGTTGTTGTTAATATGTTTTAACTTTGCAGCAGCAAAAACTTGAAAGTGAGAATACTGGGTTGATGGTAAATGTTTAACTTTATAAGGAACTGTTAAATTATTCCCTCAAATGAGCCACACCTTTTGGAATTTTAACCTGCAGCATTGGAGAGTTCTAGTTGCTTAGTGGCCTCACAGAGAGTTGATATTGTCAGTTTTGTTCTAGTCATTGTAATAGATACATAGCGGGGTCTTACTGCAGTTTTAATTTCTATTTCCCAAACAACTCATGATGTTGAGTATATTTTCTTATATTAATTGTCCTTTAAATTTTTCTCTGTGAGTGGGGTGGTGGTGGTATGTGTCTTTAATTCCAGCACTTGAAAAGCAGAAGCAGGCAGAGTTCAGGCCCAGCCTGGTCTACAGAATGAGTTCTAGGACAGCCAGGGCTATACAGAGAAACCTTGTCTTGAAAAGCCAAAATAAATAAAGATAAAAATTTCATTGTGTATGTGTGTGCTGTGTACATGAATGTGTGTAGTGTGTGCACAAGTATGTGTGTATGTGCATGCAGATGTGTTCACCCATATGATTGTGTGTGTGTAGATTGATGTTGGGATGTCTTCTTCAATACCTTTTTCCACCTTAAAATTTTTTTAAATTAAAATATAATTAGATCATTTTCCTTTTCCCTCCACCTCTCCCCATGCTCTCCTCTCATTCTTTCTGTCTGTCTCTGACACACTCTCTCTCTCTCTCTCTCTCTCTCTCTCTCTCTCTCTCTCTCTCTCTCACACATGTATATACAATCTGTTGAGGTTGTTTGATATTGTATTGTATTGTTTGTATTGTATTGACTTTGTATTGGATAGCTAATTAAAAGGTTTATTCTGAGAGGACTAATTCTTCCTCTCTCAGCACTCACTAGTTGCCTGTAGTTTGTTGTCTAGGAGTGTGACCCTGTGATATTTTCCCCCTTCAGTTTTAGCATGTCTATGGTATTGTTATTGTTCAGGCCTTGCTTAAGCAGCCATGTTGTTGAACTATCATGGATATAGCTTCCCTGTCATTTCTGTGAGACAGTCTCAAACAGCAGACTTTTTAGTCCTCTAGTCCTTATAGCTTTCTGCTCCCCTCTTCTGTGATATTCCTGAGCCTTAGGTGAAGGAATTGTGGGATCTGTTGGGACTAGGTTCCTTTGATCAATTGAAATATTTATTTACCTGTCTATCTAATACATATAACTCTCTCTCTTCCTCTCTGTGTGTCTATGTATATATGTGTTTATCTGTGTATATATTTATCTATGTGTATATGTGTTTGTATTTGTGTGTGTGTGTATGTATGTGTATATGTATCAGTATGTCTATGTATCTCTATGTATGAGTGTATTTATGTGTGTGTGTGTGTATGTGTAAATGAAGTTATGTTACTTGGTCTGACAGTGCTCCCTGCAAAAGCCAAACTATTACAAAAGCCTAAGTATTAGGCATTTAACCTCTGTTCAGGATGTTGGTTAGAGTAGTCTAGGTAAATCTCAAAACAAAATAGGCTATGCTTTTTCCCTTGGTTGCCTTTCAAAGATTGACAGTAAGTCCCTATTGTTGAAGACATCACACACTTTGGACAGAGGACTTTGGGAGATTCAAACTATAACTAACTTGAAAAGCTCTTTTGTGCAGACTAATTTCATAGTACCAGGAGGTACTATTTAAGTTGCCAAGGGAGGGGAGTCCTGTCCAGGCGTGATGCCTGTGATTCACAACAACAGCCAGCATGGTAGGATGTCCTTAAAGATGCAGCAGGAGCACTCATATCTGGGTGGTAAACAACAGCTGCTTAATTGGATTATGGCCCAATTAACATGAAGGAAATCATGCCTGGTATTAGAAACATAGTCAACTACCCTGGGATAACGAAGTCATGGGTACTGGAGAACCTACTACTACTACTTTACTAGACCAACATTATTTTTAACTTCATTCTAAAATTTCTTTATACCTAAAGGTAAGTGTATTACCTGCTCCACATACAAGAAGCTCCTCGCTGCAGCAAATGAACACCATTACAGAATCCACCTTTATCTTTTGAGACATGATCTCACTAAACCCGAAGTTTACAGAGTTTGCCTGCCTTTGCCTCCTGAGTGCTGAATTTTAAGTCATGTGCCACTACACCTGGCCAGATTCATTATTCATTCTCTGTATACTTTTCTTTGACTTTCTGTATATTTTCTTTGAAAATTTCTGTATATTTTCAAATATTTTCAATTTGCAAATATTGATTTGCAAATGTATTCATTCAGTTTCTTGTTTACTATTTTATAGTCTATTTTTCAGAACAAATTTTAGATATTATTGGGTACAGTTTATTAGTTTTTTTAAAAAGTGAAACTTATTTTAGTATATCTCTGCATAATTTGAGTTTACAAAAATTTTTCTCAAATTTAGTTTTACATTTGACGTTTAGCATAGGATGAGGTAATTTTTGTTTATATTGAGTCAGGTGGTTTTTGTTTTGTTTTGCTTAGAGATGTCTAGTTTTTCAGCCCAATTTGTTGAAAATATTACTTTTTCTCTATTGACTTGCATTTGCTCCTATGTCAAAAATCAGCTCACCACAATCATGTGGGTTTATTTCTGGGTTTTCTACTTGATCCCATTTGTTGGTCTCCTTTTGCTAATCCCACATTGTTTTGGTTTCTGTATCAAGGTAATATTTATAATCAAGTAGTCTGAATATCCAACTTTGTTTTTATTTTAAAAATTGTCTTTTCTATTTCATGTATCTTTCCATCTGAATATTAGTTATCTTGTCTTTGTAACAGTTCTAGTAAAGATTGTAACTTGATTTGTATCAAAGCCAGAGAACAATATGGGAGACCTGTTGAGTCCTTGCTTTATGTATATAATACATCTTTAGGCTTGTTTAACTCACCTTTGGTGTCTTCTTAGCAGCATTTTATAGTTTTCAGATATCTACATGTCTTGTTTTTAGGGCTATTCTGTGATTTTGTTTAAATTTAATTTCTAATGGATTCACAGTTTACACGGATCAAGTTATGTTACAGTCTGCCTTATGGAGAAGCTTTATTTTAGGTATGCACAAAGTAAATTAATGTGATATATGAGCAGTATGTGTGTGATTTTTTTAAGGTATAATTTTAAATATAGAACATTTGAATTTGTACATGTAAAATAGCTAAATTGAAAAGTGAATAATTGCAGAATTCCCAAAAGTATGCTATGTAATATAGCAGGCATTATTTATTTGCAAGTATTTATCACTTAAGGCAGGCCTATTTGAACGTAAGACTACTGACCATAACAATAACCACAAATCTGAGCTACTTCCTTTATGGTTTTAGGATTTTATTTCCTTCTGCTTCATCTACTCAGCCCCTGGACCTGAATTTCAGATATTTGATATGAAAATGTAAAATTAAAAATGTGTTACATATTTAAATATTAAACATCTTGGGTTAAGTATGTTAATTTTTAACTATTTCTGTTTGGTTTGGTTTGTATGTATAAGTCCTAGACATTTAAAAGTATACATATGTTTGTTACTTTGACTATATTTCTATTAGACAGCACTGACCTGAAGTGTCTCTTCAGGGTTTTAGAATTCTTTAGAATGTAATGCCATGTATGGTGGCTTATATCTGTAATTTTTTGATTGGAAAGTGAAGGATCAGTAATTCAGTGCTTTTCTTAGCTATATAGCAAGTTTGAGGTCCCCATGGGCTACATAAGATCCGTGTTAAAACACAGAAACAGAACAGAACAACATGTGAAGGTTTGGGCACAGCCTCTCAGTTCATTTTATGTCTCATTCTCAGGGCAGTAAGTGGGGGAATTTGGTGTCACATTAAATTGGAATAAAAAAACATATCATGGCAACACCTCTGTAGCTTTATTAAACCTATTAAAGGCCAGTTTACATGTAATTCTGTTCTTTGTATTATAGTGGTCTTGCAACTTATTTGTCTAGCAGGTTCATAAACTTGAGGACAAAGGTGACATTGTATCCCTTGTAAAATGCATATTATAATGTGAGTGCTTACAAGGCACTTGTTGGCCTGAGCAGGTGTGAAAACACAAACTTCTACAGTAGTCTCTTTCAGTCACTCAAAAAGCGGGAGAAATCTTATGTCTATATTGATCTTTTAGGTTGAACCATATGCAGTTATTGGTCAATTTATCTATAAAAATGGGACTTTCAAGCAACCTGGTTCTTGTTGTTGGGAATTGGTTCTGATGCTTTGTCTTAATTCGGCTCCCAAAAGTTTCTAGATCTTGATGGTCCCTGTCCCCAGCTGGCTTAGATTGGTAATAAAGAATTGGAATATAGCCAAATGCTGGCAGGGAGACAGAAGTGGGACTTTTAGATTTCTTGGGCAAGGACCAAGGTAAAGAGGGGAGGATGAAGGAATCCATGATGGGGGAGCAAGGAGAATAGACTTAAAGGCCCACTGACATATAAGCTTCTGGGAAAGTGGCCCTAGGGGCAATTCCCCTGATTGGGTTTGGGGTAGCAGAGATGAAGTATGGAGTTAGCAAATATTAATTCAAGAATACTGGGGGAGAGTGTATGCTAGCCATGGAGATGGTTAGAAGAGTTCAGCCATTGAGCTGGTCAAGACAAAATTAGCTGGCATGTGTGTGTCTTTCATTCCTGAATCCAGAGAGCTCTTAGGCGAGTGCTGTGTATGCACAACCCACGGAGGGCACCAAACAGTTTAACTGTTCACAGCTACACTCGTGACAGGAAAAGTGAAAAGGAGAAATAGAATTGTAAAGAAGTCTAATTTATAGAAAAAGAACTGCATTTCAGTTAGATTAGAAGTAGGGTCACATTAAGAGAATGTGGAGCTGGCAAAAGAGGGAAAAGGTTTGGGGTGCATGCTATAAAGAGTGTAAGGATGTGTTTGCTGCAATGGAATGGAATACTGTATAGCTGATAAGAATTAGGCAAAACTATGTATATGGACAGAGATATATATTCAAGATATTATTGCTTGAGGAATATAGGTTGGAGAACAATGTTATATGCTAAAAACAACAACAAACAAACAAGCAAGAAGAAAAAAACCAGCAAAGACAGGAGATCCCTGGGGCAAGATGGCTAGCTAAAGTGGCCAAATCAGAAAGCTATGGGTTCAAGGAGAGAGAGAAGAAAACATCCAACAGCAACTTCTGATTGCCAGATATACATATATGTACATGTACACATGTACTCCCCCAAACTTTGCCCAGATGTGAACATGCAAAACATTGCACTTTCTATGTATTCATTCAAATAAAAGAATAATAATAAAAAAGGGAGCTAATGATTTCCAGCAGATGTTGTAAATTTAATCAGAAACCATTAACTAATAAAACATTTATTAATAACCTATAATTTTAGTATGAGATTATTTATAGTTGGTTGGTCCTACATAAATGGCATTATGTTAAAATAATATACAATAGAAATTAAAATTATCACTATCATGCCACCATTGTAAGTTTGTAACATTTAACTTTTACTTTTCTATTCCTAATTCTTATATAATCAATATCAAAGTACAGAATACAGTGTCATATTTTTAAATAATTTAAAATTATATTCTATGGTTTTTCCCCCTATAGTAGATAGTATTTTGGAAAATGTACCAGGTCTAGGTACTGTGTTAAATGTATTACATGATTTAAGTCTTCCCCACTGCTTTATTCAAGGCAGTAACTATTAATCTGTTTTACAAATGACTATACTGAAAATATATAATCTACTCAAGGTCACACAACTAGCAAATATTATGATTCAGATTTGAGGTTGGGCAGCCTGACTTGGCAACCCATGCTCTTAACTGACTCTCTTATAGTTTGAATATTGAAATGACCTCACAGGCTCAGGAGTTAAATATTACTTACTTGTGGTACTCTTTTGGGGGATAGGGTCTACCTGCAAAAAGGGTGTCACTGGAGGTATACCTTTGAAAATTGTACCTAGTCCCTGACTCCTCCTTTCTGTCTTTGCATACTATACACCACATTCTGGCTATCCAAGAGCATGGTGTCAAGCAGCCATTGGAAGAAACCCTTTGAAAGCCTGAAACTGTGAACCATAATAAAGCTTTTTTTCCCTTAAAGTGTTTTAGTGATGGTACCATAATTTACATAAACACCTTGCTAGTTAAAGATCCAGTTTATAGGCCTTAAAATCTGAAATCCAGAAGTTTTTATTTAACAAACTTGTGCCTAGTATATGCAGGATTTTATTTTGGGCACTGTGGCTTTGGTGCATATAGATTTTTATAACCCAGTATTGTTTAACCTTATATATTTAACATTTCTGAAAGGTGGAGATTTCTTTATATAGATTTTTTTCTTTGGATCTCACTATTTTAATGATGTATTCCTTTAAAAAGTATTATCATTGCTAATTTGAATTTTACGTACTTACTTGTCAGTGTGTGTGCATGCATGCATATACAGGTGTGTGTGGAAGTTGGAGAACAACTTACACGTGTGGTTTCCATCAAGTAATCTCCCACTTTTGCTGATCTTTCTATTAAAACATGGCACTACATTGGACATTTACTTGATGACAATTGCCATACCCATTATCTGGTTTTTGTTGTTGTTGGATATTTATTTACCTTTCAATGTTAGCCCCTCTCCCATTCCTCCTTTCCAAAACCCTTATCCCATCCCCCCACCTCCTAATTCTATGAGGGTGTGCTCCCACCATCCACCCATTCCCACCTCCCTGCTCTTGAATTCCCCAACACTAGGGAATCCAAACTTTCAGGGACCAAGGCTCTCCACTTCCACTGATGCCTGACAAGGCCACCCTAAACTACCTAAACAGGTGGAGCCATGAGTCCCTCCCTTTGTGTTCTCAGACTGGAGGTTTAGACCGTGGGAGCTCTGGTTGACTATTTTGATACTCCATGTTTTAAGTCTCTTTCAATTGTCAAGCTAAAATTGGTTTTGTCCCTTCTACAGCATTTATTGTAAGTTGCATTGACTCTGTAATTTCCAATTGTGTTAATGTGTTGAAACCTGTGATGTCTGTTATGGGGGTCTATCAACCAGCTTCCGTCTTACTGCCTTGAGTATTAGAAAACCTTGATTCTCTGAAAAAAGCTTGAAAGTGCTGGAAGAAGTGAGTTAGGCTTTAAGCAGAAGCAAGAGGGTAGTGGGCTTGATTATTGCTGGTATAACAGCTTTAATTCCAGTAATTGCTAGCACCACTGCTTCTGCAATAGCATTGACACAAGGAGTTAAGACAACTATTTTTGTTAACCATTTAGCAAAAATGTATTGAATATACAAAAGAATTTATATAGATATCTGGAACAACAAATGATGCTCTATAACCCATTCAAATTATCTGAAGGAGGTTCAGGGTTCAAGAGTTAGGAGCCATCCCAAGTGTCATGACAAATATCATTAGAGTAGTGTTACTTTTGAAATTCACAATGATTGTCATTATAATTAGAAAAAAGTTTGAAGACACCTGTAGGATATTTAACATAATCCTAACACCTCTCTGGGTGTGTTAACTTTGCATAGTGAGATTATGAATTTTAAAAACGCTGCTCTGTTGTGCTTTGATGCTGCAGACAATGCCAATAAAATTATCCATGACCTGAGGTCAGTAATTCCATTTTGGTCAAACCTCAGGAATGGCATATATAGCTTGATCAGGCTAGCCCTTCTTGTCCTGGGAATACTTTTATTCCTGCCCATCTTGTTAAAGTTTATCTTTAACAACATCAACATGTTGGCAGCCAAAGTACATGGCTTGAACCTGAAAATGGACCCCCAGACAGAGTTATTAAATTAACATGCTGGCAAGCCAAGGACGGGTAAGATTCTGCACAGAGCCCTACCAACCTAAGACTGCATTGCTTTTGATAATGCATATTCCATGATGGGTAAGGAAGGCATTCTTGTCAGAATGGCCTAAGACAGGCTCATCTTGTTAACAAAATTTAAAAAAGGGGAAAGGTGGAGAGCCTTTGGGGCTGCTTGGCAAGAAGCTGACGTGGGTCAAGGGCAAGGAAAGGGGCTGCTTGGCAAGAAACTGACATTGCCAAGGACAAGGAAGTGGGCTTCAGGCAGGAATCTGACATTAGACTAGAACAAAGAAGTAATTTCAGGTAGGAGTCTAAATCTTAGGCTACAACAAAGAAGTAATCTCAGGGAGGAATCTAAATATTAGGCTAGAACAAAGAAGTAATTTCAGACAGGAATCTAAATTTTAGGCTAGAACCAGGAAGTAGGCTTCAGACATGGAAATGACCTTGACCTAGGTCAGGGAAGTAGGCTCAGATACTTTGGTCATCCTGATAAACCTTTAGAAACAAACAGTGATCATGGGAGTGTTCACGTAACTGGGTTTAATGCCTTGCTTTTTCTTTGACTATTTGTGTTTATTGTTTTGCTTGTTCCTCAACTATTTGCATCTATTGTATTGTTAGACCCTCAGCCTAGAACTGACCTTAATACATGCATGTAATTAAAATGGTATAAAGGCATAAATGAAGAGGGGGTATAGGACAGGGCGTTCTAGGGAGGGAAAATGGGGAAAGGGGATGACATCTGTATTGTAAATAAATAAAATATCCAGTAAAAAAAAGTATCAACATGACTAAAAATATTTGCTCTACTCTGTCCCTGTATTTCCTTTAAACAGGAACAATTTGGGTTTAAAATTTTGGAGATGTGTGGGTGGCCCCATCCCTTAACCAGGGGCCTTGCCTAACCTCTGGATATGGTCTCTATAGGTTCTCTCTCCCTCTGTTGGATTATTACAGCTAATGTCATCCCCATTGGGTCCTGGGAGCCTCTTGCTTTCTGGGCATCAGGGACTTCTGGTAGCTACTCCAGTTCCTCATCCCCATCGTTACACACCTTTTTAATTTCCTGACCATTTGTACATCTCCCCTATCTCCTCCCACACCTGATCCTGCCCCCCTTTTTTCTACTCCCCCTTTTTTCTTCCCCCCAAGTCCCTCCCACCTTCTACCTCTTGTGATTATTTTGTTTCCCCTTCTAAGTAGGACTGAAGCATCCACACTTTGGTCTTTCTTCTTCTTAAGCTTCTTGTGGTCTGTGAGTTGTATCGTGGATATTCCAAACTTTTTTCCTAATATCCACTCATCAGTGAATGCATACCATGTTTGTTTTTTTGTGACTGGGTTACCTCACTCAGGATGATATTTTCTAGTTCTATCCATTTACCTGTGAATTTCATGGAGTCGTTTTTTTTTAATAGCTGAGTAGTACTCCATTGTGTAAATGTACCACATTTCCTGTATCCATTCCTGTATCCATTCATCTGGGTTGTTTCTAGCTTCTGGCTATTATAAATAAGGCTGCTATGAACATAGTGGAGCATGTGTCCTTGTTATATGTTGGAACATCTTTTGGGTATATGCCCAGGAGTGGTATAGCTGGGTCCTCAGATAGTAGTATTATGTCTAATTTTCTGAGCAATAGTCAGACTGATTTCCAGAGTGGTTTTACCAGCTTGCAATTCCACTAGCAATGAAGAAGTGTTCCTCTTTCTCCACATCCTCGCGCATCTGCTGTCACCTGAATTTTTGATCTTAGCCATTCTGATTGGTGAGAGGTGGAATCTCAGGATTGCTTTGTTTTGTACTCAAAGGATAAATGGGCTGAGAAAGAAATTAGGGAAACAATACCCTTCATAATAGTCACAAATAATATAAAATACTTTGGTGTGACTCTAACCAAGCAAGTGAAAGATCTGTTTGACAAGGATGTGAAGTCTCTGAAGAAAGAAATTGAAGAAAACCTCAGAAGATGGAAAGATCTTCCATGCTCATGGATTGGCAGGATTAACATAGTAAAAATGTCCATCTTACCAAAAGCATCTACAAATTCAATGCAATCCTCATCAAAATTCCAATTCAATTCTTCACAAAGATAGAAAGAACAATTCTCAAATTCATTTGGAACAACAAAAAACCCAGGATGGCAAAATCTATTCTCAACAATGAGAGAACTTCTGGGGAATCACCATCCCTGACTTCAAGCAGTACTACAGAGCAATAGTGATTAAAAACCGCATTGGTACAGAGACAGGCAGGTAGATCAGTGGAATAGAATTGAAGACCCAGAATTCAACCCACACGCCTATGGCCACATGGTCTTTGACAGAGAAGCCAAAACCATTCAGTGGAAAAAAGATGGCATATTCAACAAATGGTGCTGGCTCAAGTAGTGGTCAGCATGTAGAAGAATGCAAATGGATTCATTCTTATCTCCTTGTACAAAGTTCAAGTCCAGGTGCGTCAAGGACCTCCACATAAAAGCAAATACACTGAATCTAATAGAAGAGAAAGTGGGAAAGAGCCTGGAACACATCGGTACAGGAGAAATTTTCCTGAACAGAACAGCAATGGCCCAGGCTCTAAGATCAACTATAGACAAATGGGATTGCTGATACCTTTAACTTTCTTAGTTAACTTCATTGTCATGTCACCATCTTGTTTGCCTTGAAGTTTTAAATGATTGCTTTCCTTTTCAAAATTACATTAATCATATTTGAGTTTTCTCAACTATGGCAACTACTTTACCTGGAGTCTGATTGTTACAGGGGATCAGTTTTCCTGTTGTAGTGCTCTCCCGATTCTTGCTCCTTATTTTATATATTTTGCTGAAACCATTCTTGCTTCAGCCATCAGTGTGTGATCTTAGTGTATAACCTCAGTATGTTAATGATTGGGGTCAAGGCAGTTCATCCTCTTTCAAATAGTTCCTTGGCTTCTACTATCTTCTGTCCCTTTGTCTTTTGACTTTTATGGCATTTTGTTTTGTTTGAGACAGAGTCTTCTATATACCAAGATGGCCTCAGGTTTGCTGTGTAGCTAAGAATGACCTTGAATTTTTGATTCTTCTACTAGTACCTTTCAAGTGCTGGATTTCAGGTACTCATGACAGTGATTGTGATATGGTGCCAGGGAGTAGAACTCAGCCAGTGAACGCCAGACAAGTACTCTACCAGCTGAGTTACATCTCAAGCTCCTCTGTGTGACACTTAAATTGTTTTCTGTAAAATTTTTGCTCCCGGCCAGTTTAGAGTTTTTGTTGCTGTGACAGATACCTAAGGAAAGCAGTGTCAAGCAGAAGGATTTATTTTGGCTCATAATTCTGGAAGTTTCAGTTCTTGATCACTGGCTCTGTTTTGTAAACCTCGGTTGAGACGGTTGCACATCATGGTGGGAGGATGTTAGCAGAACAGAGCTCCTTGACTCATGTCAACCAGGAAGCAGAAAGAAGATGGGAGGGACTGGGGACAAGGGCATTCCTCCAGTAGCTTGTTTTCCTTCTAGATGTCCCTCTTGAAGCTTAGCGCCTCCTAAAACAGTTCTGCTTTAGAAATTAATAAATCATATGTAAATTATTTCTGTTCCAGAAACCTTTCCTTCAGCAATCTGAAACATCAAAGTTAATAAATTATTATTGAAACTTTAAGTAAAAAATCTCTTAAAAGTTTGTTTCTAAGTAAACATTTCTGAATAGGTGTTAAGAGATCACCTGCTGATAGTTGGTGAAGTTCTAATTTTCATCTTGCAGACCAGCTACTTAATTTGATATTTAAGAGAGAATTTAGTGTTAATCCTTTCTGTTGGCTGCTATAATTCCATTAACCCTTTACCCTTTGAAAAAATGATGTGAATTATTTTCCTTAGAAAATTAGATTGTTTTTAGTGTTGATGAAGGGAAAACAGTCGACTGCTAGGCTTTTCTCAGTAGAAATAATAGCACAAGCCCAAACCAGAAAGATTTCTGACTACCATACTAGAAAAGTAAAAAAGAAAATCAATCTAATATTTAGTAAATACTTCCAAAATAACATGTAAATCAGCATACATTACTAGATACTTTGCATTCCTATATGTTTGTACATTCCATGTCTTCTAAATCTGATGTGTAGTTTTTACTATTTTACATGCATCTCAATTAGGATTAGCTGTAGTTCAAGTTCTCAGCGTATATCACTTACTCATATTGGATAGTGTACATGTAATGATTATGATATTGGCTCAGCTAGCTTAATTACTGTGGAACAATTTTTTATTCATTGTGTAGTAAAAGGTTTTAAATCAGAAATGGTAATTCTTACCATTAGTGAAGTGGTCTGAAGAAATTTTCATAAAGCCTTAAAATAGTGCCTAATGCATAGCAAACACTCAGGAAACTTTAATTATTATTTTTATACCTTTACACTTTGTCCATAATTCCCATTCAGTCTTAGAAGAACAACAACCAAAATCCAGACTAGATCTTGAATTTATTTCTGTTTTGTTTCTTCTACTTTTTGCCTTCAATTCCTTGCTCTACAGACTTATGATTAAGATGAACACTGGGAAAAATGGTTGTATGTGGTTAGAAGATACAAAGGATGATGTTTTTGAGGTCAGTTCAGTCTTTGGAAGAATTAGCTGTGCAGAGAGAATAAGCTGTGGAACTGAAATTGCTAAAATGTTACGTAGTAAAATGGTAGAAAAAAACGTGTCACTTTCTAAATATCTGTGTAAAATCGGTAATATAAATATATTAAATTGTGCTTTTTGAATGTTAAATCACTTTAACTCACCAATTGTTTTTATAGGTTTAATTAAGAACTGAGAACCTAAGACTGAGCTATAGGGCAACACAGAACACAAAAGGATAAGGTGGAATGTCACACTGGGAATGTTTGGTTTGGGATATGCTTGGTGGTAGGAGATAACACTGAGGTGTAAGGAAACAGGAAGTCACTTGGGAGTAGAATCTCAGTTTGTAATGAGATAATTTTCTTATAGTGAAGAAAATTACACAGATTGCTTTTATTTCTAGGTTTATACAGAGGCTTGCTTTGAATTTCTGCTCTTGAACTTTGTACTTCTTTCTGAAAAAGCAGGGGTTTTATTTCTGTTGCCATTAAAATACCATGTGTTGATATCTTATTCTAGTTACCATAAAATTTACAGCTAGTATGAACCATACAGTTAGATTTGTTGGTATTGTGGGGATGGTGCTTATAACTGAAAGTAGTTCCCTGTGAATATGTCTTTTCCTAGGATGGTATTCTATCAAAAGGTGTGAAGTAGTCTATCAAAAAGTGAGGAAGAGTCTATCAAGAAGTGAGAACTATTCTATTAAGAAGTGAGAAATTTGTAGAGACTTGGAAATGAAGGAGATACCAGACAGGATCCATTAAGATTATTTCAACGTGTTTTGTCCAGTGACTCTGCCCTTAGTAAACTAATTGTATACAGACAATGTAGATGTCGTATGAGGACTGGCAAGATATACAGGTCAGCTTTTATATAGTCAGCTGAGCTCTCTGCAGTGCCAGAAGGAAAACTGTTAAGTGATAGATCCTTTAAAAAGTATTTCTCAGCTCTCTGCAAATGATTGTTGAACAGTAAATGATTTTTAATTGTGAAGCTGTTTTATCTGTATTTTGATTTTTACTTCTTTATCTTCTCATCTTTTTCCTTCACAGTAACTAGCAGTAACAAACTGATGCACACTTTCCTACCTTTCTCAGTGATTATGTACTCACATACTCATGAAGCTATAATTTACATTCATTGGCCTTACTCATTTTCTGTAGAACAGCTAAAAATGTTGCTCAGCTTTTACTGGATAATGCTCTGAGGCGGGGGTGGGGGGGGTGGGGGTGGGGTGGGGGCTGTTGAACTTTATGAGTGGATCCAGACCATCCTTCCATGTGATGGTTTTATTGGGATACAGTCTCACCAATTTTTCTGCTGAGTAGTTTGAACTGTTTAATTCTTTCTTGTACACAAATCATTTTTCTCTACTTTATTGTTTTCCTGCTTTGTTTCTATGCTTTGCAAAAGTGTAATTAATGTGTTTTTCAAATTCAATTATCTTGTTTTCTGTTTCTATGAAGTTTCATCTTTTTATTTAAAAGGCTATCTAAAGTCCAGGTTATACTTGTTTCTTCCTAAAATTTCTTCTATGATTTTTGTTACATACTTTTACATATGTCTGGAATGAATTTTTATAGCTGTGTACAGTAAGATGTTGTAGTACTTGAGATCTTAGACTCAAGTTCTGTTCTTCCCTGTTACTTAACATTTCTCTGCTGCTCTCTTCAATGAAATGGAGACGATATTAGGACCACTTCTCATAAATGAGTGATGCAGATGTGGAAAGTGTTTATAACAGTGTTTAGCACACAGAAACGTAAATGCTTGCTATTGATTACGTGCTGTGGAAAGGAATCTTCATTTCCCCCATAGATCCAGTTGTCTTAGTGACATTTATTGAATAGTTCATTTTAATTTTAACAACAAAGATTTATTTATTTATATTTTAAATACATGAATGTTTTGCTTGCATATACATATATATGGAACACATGTGTGCCTGGTGCTTAAGGAGGCCAGAAGTGGAGCACTGGATTCCCTGTAACTGAACTGTGCCTTCTGCAGAGCAATTGGGGGTCATCTCTCCAGTCTGAATTTCATTCTTTTCCCCAAAGTGTCTTTATTTATAGGCTTCAAAGTCTGTTGTGTGGCTTTTTCTTTAATCCTTGACTTCTGAACTGTGGTTGCTTAATAGTTCTAAGAACTGACATGAAGACCCCTTCCTTTCTTTTATAAAGTTATTTTGGCTTTTCTTGGCTCTCTTTTTTCTTCTATACAATATTTTAGAAACTCATCAGAATTTAGAAAACATCTGCCACAAAGTCTTAGCATGGAAGAGAGACATGCTACTAACTGGCTAGATAGACTGGAGACTCTGATCTTATTCATACTTTAAACAGTGATCTTGGCTTTAGAAATTATCTGTTATATAACATAGAGGTGAAACGTATTTACTGCATGAAGAACACATTAGGAATGCGATTGAATAAAAAATATTGGGAAATACAAATTCTTAGCTAGCAGATCACATTGAGGTATATAGTCCAAGGTACCTCAGAGAACTCTCGGGAGTATTTCAGACTTTTTTGGAAGATAGCAATGACATGGAAATTCCTGGTTTCCTTGGGGACTCAGGTTATAATGTTGTTTTGCTGGGGCAGACAGGTAAAAGAATGTTTTGCTGAACCTGACACAAGTAAAAGGATGTTTTGCTGTAGCAAACACATGAAAGGACACATGATGTTTAGAAAGAATATAAATATGACTCCACAGACAGTGGGAGCTTTGGTTTGCCTTGCTGCACCTCATAGTCTTTGGTGGCAGTAGGCATGTATTGGTTCACCTTATATTTTTGCAGAGCGTTGCTGGTGGTGACTTCATAGAGAGAAACTCACCAAAGAACTTCTGGTGAGGTTCCTGTAGCTTCTTGCCACCTCTGTAGACTCAGGCGATTGGCAAGCCTCATGGTTTCTTCTGGATTGAATTGCTGTTGCTGATTCGTGTGTGGTGTGTGCTGAGAGGACTGGACTGCAGTTGCTGATTCATGTTTGATGTTTGCTAGTGAACTGGACTGAGAACAATGAAGATTGGAATCACCCCAAAGAACTATTTCTAAACAGGTCCACTTGCCCCATATCCTAATAACCTTTCTTTCCACTACCTCAAGTGGGTGGTGGGTAGAGGGGTTGTGAAACATTCATGCTACAAGGCAATATTTGACGAAAACTGTGAACCTTGAGTTCAAAGTAGTTTTTGACACTTAACTGTGCTACCTTCATGCGATTGCTGTGGTATCTTTATGATACTAGCACTTGGGAAGCTGAGGCAGGAGCATCAAAAGTACAGGACCATCCTCCCCTACTTAGCAAGATTCAAGGCCTGGTCTACTTGAGACTTTATCTCAAAGAGCGCTCTCTCTCTCTCTCTCTCTCTCTCTCTCTCTCTCTCTCTCTCTCTCTCTGTGTGTGTGTGTGTGTGTGTGTGTGTGTGTGTGTGTGTGTGTGTTGGGGACCGCACTAGCCCCACGTTGGGCGCCAAAATAATGTTGGGGACTGCACTAGCCCCAAGTTGGGGCGGCCAAAATAAATGTTGCAGCCCAGGCAAAATGTTGAGGCCCGGGCCGACCCACGTTTGGGCGGCCACTGTATCCCAGCCCAAGCTGCTGCTCCTGTCTGCAGGTCGGGTTTCAGCAAGAGCGAGGGTGAGGGCAGATTCTACCTAATGTCTGATGTGTATGAATCTCTCTCTCTCATCTGATGTCTGGTTCTGTCTTCTATATTCTGATTCTAAGCCACGCCTCTAAGTTACACCTTTAATCATGCCCTTAGGTCTTGTCTCTAACTCTGATCTCTATACTTCTAAGTCACACACCTTTAATCTCACACACTAATCTCATGCACCTTTAATCTCAAAGTATCTAAACCAAGATTATCGGAGTGTTCTCAGCTGTTGTAGGCTATTGTAATTCAAGTCTCATGTCAGGGTATATGGCTCAAGATGGCTGCAAAGCTGATAGCCGCTTTCTGCTAAAAGTCGGCCCCCAACATGTGTGTGTGTGTAGTGCAAGTTTAGATGTGGATTTTTTTTAACAAGATAAAAACAAGACTATGTTAAAACATAAACCACTTAAATTATTGCAGTCATCTTTTGATTTTGTTTGTCACTCTCCTGTAGTCCAGAATGGACTCAGTGGCAGTGACCTTAAACTTCTGAGCTTTTTCACCTCTCGCTGCTGAGATTATGACTAGTTTATTTTGATATTTTTTAATGGTACAAGTTTTGTATTAATGCTTTTTAAAATTGTTTGTGCATTACATATGTAATATACTTTAAATAGTTAAACTTGTACATTTTTACTGCTAATAAAATGCTCTCCTTTGAGTTTCTGGGTTAGATTTAGGTTGTGTAGTGCAGGTGCAATACACAGAAAGACAGAAGTAAGTAGAGTACAGTTTAGCTACAGTTTTGTACCTTCCATATATCTAGAAAGTTAACGCAGTGAACATTTTAATAGGAATAGTTAAGATAACTTTTGGTTACTTTTCTAAAATTGCCAAGTTCCTTTCCTGAGGTTTTAATACTTGCCACATACATTTCGTAGGCCTCATCATGTGGAATCAAGACTGGAACTTTTTTTTCAGTACTAAATATTGGTTTGGAATCTGTGTAGGTTTCTAAAAGTGTTGGACAACTTTTTAAACAGTTGAAAGGTTTCTATTTATTGTTTTTCCTTCTGCCATTCTGTTTCACATTTATTTAGAACCAATCACTTATTTTTTATAATACAGGATTAGTGTATTTTGAAGTCACAATTTAAATAAGTTATAAATAACAGTCTTAATGTCATTGTTTGAGTTAGACTTTGTTGAAAGTGAAGCCTGATTATAGCTTGAGTTCTTTACATACCAGTTGGACAGTAGATTTTCTTTCTCTCTTTCCTTTCTTCTGTCTGTTCATCCTTCTTAAATAAAGGGTGAAGCTTTATCCGGCTAAGATGCAAAGTTTATAGCAAAAGTTTTATTTGTAATTTCTTTCTTCATATGTTCACAGTGCCAGCCAAAGACTCAGAAAGGTTGAACTGAGTTCTGTGCTCTTTACATCACCAGGAGTTCTCTTCTGACCTCTGTGGGCAGAGCATGTGCATGGTGCAAATACATTCAGCAAAACATTCATGCACATAAAATAAATCTAAAAAGTATTTTAAGAATTTAATATTCTTAAGAAAACTTACCCAAGAATAACATTAATTTTGTGTAGTTTAAAATATTGCTTGTGTTTGTTCACATGCACAAGAAAATGTGAACATGTATCTCTGCAGGGACTTGTGGAGACCAGAGATCAATGTTGGGTGTCTTCCTCTATCACTGTCTGCCTTAGTTTTAAAGACAAGTGTTCTCATGGAGCCTAGAGCTTTCTGTTTTGGCTAGACTGGTTGGTTGGCCAGCACGGTTCTGGGAATCACTGGGCATGCTTTGTACTGCCAGCTTTTATGTATATGGTAGGCCCTAAACTTAGATCCTTACACTTGTGCAGCAAGTAAGCACTTTACTCACTGAGATATCTTCTCAAGCTAGAAAATATTTCTTTTCTTATAAAAAATTATAAAGTCAGATAAAAGGGAATATTTGGAAATGTGATCATTATCACCAGTGGTTGCTTGTAAGTTAAGAGGATGAATTCCCTACTAGGAAAATGTGCAAAATAGATAATACTGTGTTTATTAAGAGTGCAAATAACTAATGTAAAGTATATTTTATTTACAGTGAATCATTTCAGTTTTCTCCCTCCTTTATGTTCTTTGGAAAACTTGACTTTGATTACAAGAACTTTAACTCCATTGGAGAGTTTTAAATTAGACTTTTATTAGCTACTCATATTATCTAATAGGGCTTATCACGTTTCTTTTTAGTAAGATATTCTAAATGAGTCATTTGGTTTTTTTTTAACAGTAAACTTTAGACATCAAATGGTATATCATTCAGCAATAATCTGAAATTTATCTTTGAATATGTTGTATATTTTTATAGAAATAACAGAAGACACCTTTACTTAGCTTGTCCTTTTTTGTTATTTTTGTAGGAGCCAGTGTTCGAACATTCACTCCGTTTTATTTTCTGGTGGAGCCAGTAGACACACTCTCAGTTAGAGGCTCTTCTGTCATATTAAACTGCTCCGCATATTCTGAGCCTTCTCCAAATATTGAATGGAAGAAAGATGGGACTTTTTTAAACTTAGTATCAGATGATCGCCGCCAGCTTCTCCCAGATGGATCCTTATTCATCAGCAACGTGGTGCATTCCAAACACAATAAGCCCGATGAGGGTTTCTATCAGTGTGTAGCCACGGTTGATAACCTTGGAACCATTGTCAGCAGAACAGCCAAGCTCACAGTAGCAGGTAAGTCCTGTTAAGTGATTTACTTGGATTTTCTATTTTTATAAGATTTGAATCTAAATAAAACCAGCATGCCGTACTTTTCACTTAATTGGTAATAAGTCATTTAGGATGGCAGTTGTATATATGCTCTTGTTTATGAGACTGTACTTACTTGCTTAGGGGGTTGTGCAGAGCAAACTGGGTTTTTGTTTGTTTGTTTGTTTGTTTGCCTGTCTGAAGGTTCAAAGTTGCTATCAGGTTTTTCTTTTTAACTTGGAAATAAAGGTAGTTCTGTTGGAAAATTAATGTCTTTAAAACCTAGTCATAATAACCAGTGTGGCTTAGTAAAACTTAGTAAAGCCAGAACCCTGGTTCCTGGTGCTAGGGTTTAGTGGACAGCAAAGATAAAAGAGATATGATAAGAGGCTGTAAAAGAGATTGTTAGAGCATAAATGATAAGTAGAAGCCTGCCATGAATGGTATGATAGAGGAAGTCAGTACATTAAACTTTAACTAGGAAATAGACAGTATTTATTTAGAAAAATACAATGCTCTTAACATATCATTATGTATGGCAGACTGAAAGCAGGAGGTTGTAAAAAGAGGAATATTAACTCCTTTTCAAAGGACCTCTGTTAAATGATGGCGAATGTAAGAGAAATTAAGGATCTAAAGAAATAAGATGTGTTTACCAAAGATGTATTCTCTGGTAGGGTTTCTTGAATGTCAGATGCAGCCATCCTGTGAAGGGCCATGTTGTTTTACTCACCTTGGTCGGCGGCAAGTGTGTGGACATGGGCCTGATGGTGATCGTCAGCTCCTACTTCTTCCCACTGTAGGTGATAGGCTTTTATGTCATGCTCATTCACTTAGCGCTGCAGTTGTCAACCCTTTCACAGGGTTTGCCTAAGACCATCAGAAAACACGGATATTTGCATTACAGTTCATAACAGGAACAAAATTACAGTTATAAAGTAGCAACAAAAATAATTTTATGGTTGGGTGTCACCATAACATGAAGAACTGTATTAATGGTTCTTAGCATTAGGACGCTTGAGAACCACTGACTTAGAGGATGACACCACTTTTTTGTCTTTAGAGTCAAATACTCAAAATTTAATTTGAGTATGACTTAGTACTATAGTAGTCATCCACAATCACAGAAAAATAAAAATGGGGGGGGGGCACAGTCTAATGCCAAGAGATGTTCTCTTGTCCCCCTCCCCCACACTTTCTACAGTATGTATAAAACAATTGGTATACTGACCTCTTCTGTAATGTCCTTTAGGCCAGGCTTCTGCTTTTCATTTATGCTCTAACATGTCTTTTCTGGTCTCCTACTCACATCCCTTTTTCTCTGCTGTGCACTAAACCCCACCACCAAAACCATTGTATCCTGCCTCCTGAATTTTCTGTATTGGTTCAATTTCTCTTTCCTGAGATGACCCTTGGCTTTCCTTACTACAGTCTGCCCCTTCTGGTCTGCCACCTCATTGTGCTCTAGTCTCACCCTGGGGTCAGAGCACTCTCACCATTCTGTAACACTGTTAATACCTAAGTTTCTTACCGTAGAACTCTTGACTTCTCTTATGAGCTTGCATCCAGCTCTCTAGCTTCATTTCTCATCATTCTACTAGCCACCCTCCCCCACCCCTCCATACCCCACCTTTTAACCATTTTTAGCACTACCTGTACCAAGTGTTGAGTTTTTGTTCAAATATTCTCTATTTTCTAGCCTTTTCTCTTGTTTTCTCCACTGACAGTTAAAGGCTGCCCTTTTGCTTATATGTGTGTAATTTTAAAGGATACCAGTTTTACATTTCCTTAAAATGTTAGCCAGAATTACCATAGGACCTACCAGTTTTCAAGAGAATTGAGAACATTCATCCACACAATATACATGACTGTTATTCATAGCAGTACTGTTTATAAGAAGTAAAAGGTGAAAATAACCTAAATATCTACCAGATGATTTGATCATCAAAATATGAAATATCCATGTAGTGGAATATTCTTTATCAATAAAAAAGGAATGAAGTCATAATGCAATATGTCTGCGTGGGTGAACTGTGACTATACACTGTTTAAATTCGTATATACAAAGTGCCCAGAATAGGGAAATGTGTAGAGGGAAAATAGATTGGTGAGTGGGTTTCCTAGGGCTGGGTGCCTGACAGCAAATGGGCAATGAAGGCAGCAGTCGAGGGCACACACAGGAGTAGTTTCTTTAAGGGATGCTCCAGGGTTGGCTTACAGAGATGATTGCATAGCACCGTTCATAATGAGTCGTGTGCTTCAAATGGGAAACCTCATGGTTTACAAGTTATTTATCAAAGTGTTTTAAAAAATCATTTTAAAAGGATACTACCAAATTAGCCATTTTAAAAGGCTACAGATATATTTGGCTACAAACAGAACTAGTTTTAGTTATGGCCAGAAAAACAGGGAAGTGTTCAAAGAATATTAAAGAAGTAGTTCATAGATTTAAATATGAGGGTGCTTTTCTCTGAGCTGTCTTTATTCCTGCACAAATGACACTTGTTTTGTCTGGAGAGTAGTGTGGCTGTGTGTATTTCGTGCTCAAAGGTTATGGAATGTCATGGTCTAAGTACAGACATCATTGATCCATTCATGCCAATTCCCTGTCTTACTCCCACTCTTTTTCTCTTCTGCAGAGGCAGCAGGAGCACAGGAAGCTAAGGCAGCCTTTGCCTTGACAGGCCACTTACTAGTTCTTACATCTGATTTTCCTGTTCAGAACTCTGAAATTTCTTGTCTGACAAATCCCCATATGTTGTTATGGGCTTCTGCTTTTGAAAATTAGTCATTTTCACAAGGGAGTATTTTTTTTTTTTTTAATTAAAAACATAGAAGACAATTCTTCCTTTGATTTGTTAAGTTCCCTCCACCTAGCTTTATTAGATTCTGTGTTTATCTTTGCTAGTTACCTTTTCCCTGATTTTTGTTTGTTTCTTCTTTGCCAAATAGATATTTGAACTATTTTATATTTAGTGGTTTTCTTTGAAAATCTTTTAAATATAAAAACAAGGAAAATACATAGGTAGGACTAGAAAGCTTAGGTGTTATTATTTGGACTAATTTACCATCATAAAATCAGCCTAGAATAATTGTTCATAATCTGTTTCTTAGCATTTACAGAAACATTCTGTTGTATTCTGAGCACATTAGAATGGCTTGTAAAGTACTGTCATTAATAGATGGTGTTTACATGCCAGGCCGTGTGCTGTATGAATTACTTAGGTTAACTTCTTTAATCACACTGGTGTCTGCTAGTTTTCATTTAACTGATGAAGAAACTGAAGCTTAGAATCAATAATTTACCACCTTTATGTAACCATAAAAGGTGGAGTTCATATAAATTCAAGGTTGGGATTCCAGTGGTGAACTAATGCTCTTAGCCATCATGTTCTGTGGCATCAATTCAGAACTTCAGCAATTTCAACCTTAGAGCGTAGTTACGAAGATAGAACCAAATCTCATGTGCTTTTATAACTCTTCACATGTCTTCCTGATCTCTTGGTTAACATTTTTCAACATTTACTTTGTCATTCCCTATCTTAGTTTGGTTTCTATTGCTGTGGCAAAACACGGACCAAAAGCAGTTTGGGGAGAAAAGGGTTATTTCAGCTTATACGTCTCTGGTCATATTCCATCAGGTAGGTAATCAGGGTAGGGAACTCAAGCAAGGTAGGAATTTGGAGGCACAAACTGAAGCACGGGTCATGAAGAGTGCTGCTTACTGGCTTGCTGCCCATGGCTTGTTTGCCCTGCTTTCTTATAGCACCCAAACCTGTCCAGGGGTAGCACCACCCACTGTGAGATGGGCCCTGCTGCATCCATCATCAAGACAGCACCAATGGGGCAGTCTTATGGAGGAATTTTCTCAACTGTGGTTCCCTCTTCTTTGATAACTATACTTTGTATCATGTTGAGATAAAACTATCTAGCATATATTACCCAAATACACATTTCCCCCGAACCATTAAGAGTAGAAAGTGGCAGACATGTTACTGTTATATCTGCCTGACTGTGTAAGTGTGAATTTCCTGAAAACAAGGACATTCTCCTAAATAACCATAGACTTTCATCAAAATTTAAAAATTGATGTAATACTGTTATTTAATATAGATTTTACAGATGGGGGTAAAAACCAACTTTCTGGTCTAAGATCACATGTGTCATTTTATAATTATATTCGTATTCTCCTTTGATGTATAATAGGGTCCCAGGTTTTCCTTGTCTAATTTTGAATTTGATTTTCTCCTGTGAAGAGATTGAGATTTTTCATTTTGGGGAGGAATACCATGGAAGTAATACAGTGTTCTTAGTGTGGCCCATGGACGTATGTAATGTTTTATTGCTAATGATATTTGCTTTATTACTTAAGATGATCTGTGTCGTATTTCTCCACTTCAAAAATAAGGTGTGTTTTTGTAATTAATGATTACTATTTGGGGGAAGAATATTTTGGTATTTTATAAATACACTATTTCTCATCAATTTTCACTAATAGTTGTACCATCCATTGTAAGATTGTTGCCTGAATCAGTTATTAAGACAGTAGTTGCTGAATGCCTGTTGTTGTTTCAAATTATGTCATCTCTGTTGAGTAGATCTTTTCCTTCTACTTATTCCACGTGCTTGTTGCTATTAACATGAGTCAGCAGATTCTTGTTTATGGTTTAATAATGTGTTAGTGTCACTAGTCACAAAACTTTTCAGTCTTGATTTCTGTGTTAAATAGTTCCTTCCCGATATTTTAAGGTTAAAACTTGATCTAATGACATAAAGTGAGAAACTGTTTTATCTTGTTCTTCCTTTATTTCACTCTTAGAGTCGGCCTCTAATCCAGGAACTCTGGTTCCTTGCAGTGAGAATGATACTTAGAAATCAAGATAAAGTCACTATTTGGACTTACTGTTAAAGAAGTGACATTGATTCAGGGTTAGAGGGTGTGTGTGTGTGTGTGTGTGTGTGTGTGTGTGTACTTGAATATTAACACATATTCACTAGTTATATACAAAATGCATATTTACCCACACCTTTACAGCTACATAGTTCTATATCTATGGTTAGACAAGTCTACACGGAGTACTTTCATCATGGAATATATTATAGCATTTGCTCTATTCTTAACCCTTTTCCACACTGCACCTTGCTTTTTCAGCTATGAGGAATACAATGTAGGTGATCCTTAATGTGGTTATTTATTAGCTATTTGCTTTGTATCTGTGTATCTAGTCAAATTTTTGATCCATGAACCTTCTTGGCCCTGACTACACCATATGTTGTGGCCACATGAGCTGTCTTGGTGCTAGCCTAAATGACTGTATTTTAAAGTAATATTGAATGACTTTTTTTTTTCTTATTTGTCTAGGTCTTGCAAGATTTACCAGCCAACCAGAACCTTCTTCAGTCTATGTTGGAAACAGTGCAATTCTGAATTGTGAAGTTAATGCAGATTTGGTCCCATTTGTTAGGTGGGAACAGAATAGACAGCCCCTTCTTCTGGATGACAGGATTGTCAAACTTCCAGGTGGAACACTGGTCATCAGCAATGCGACTGAAGGAGATGCGGGACTCTACCGCTGCATTGTTGAAAGTGGTGGGCCACCAAAGTTCAGTGATGAGGCCGAATTGAAAGTTCTTCAAGGTACTCATCCATTGCAGGACAGGTGGTTCCGTGTTTAACAGATAAAACTGTTGTGCAATAATTTTTTTAATAAGCACAGATAAAATGTGAGAAATATACTATTAATATAGCATGTTCAGTCTTTTTTAAAGAGATAAAAAGAGGAAGGGAAAGCCATAAAAATCCACTGTTTAAAGCCAGGTATAGTGGTGTACATCTTTAATTCTAGCACTTAGGAAGACAGGTCTTTGTGAGTTCAAGGCCATCCTGGTCTACATAGTGAGTTTCAGGACAGCCAAAGCTTCATAGTGAGAACCTGTCTTTAAAAAAGCAGAAGAAGGAGGAGAGAAGAGAAGGAAGAAGATGAAGAGGGGGAGGAAGAAGAGGAGGAAGAAGAGGAAAATGGCCCATTGTTTAGTTAATATAGTATTAAAATTTTATCAGAGGCATGGTGGCACATACCTTTAATCCCAGAACTCAGGAGGCAGAAGCAGGCCAATCTCTGAGTTCTAGGCCAGCCACAATTATGCAGAGGGGCCATATCTTTAAACAAAAATTAACCAAATAAAATAAAAGTGAAAATTTATCAGAATAGCTGTGTATGATGGCATAGACCTATAACCCTAGCACTTGAGAGGCTGAGGCAGGATGACCTTAATTGATCCCCCTGCCTACCCTAAGAGCTGGGATTGTGTGCCCACTGTGCCTAGCAGTCCTCTAGTCTCTGTCTCCCCACAGTACCATACCTTTTTATAGTTAGTTCTTTTGTTTTTTCTCGTTTTGTTTGTCTTATTTAAAAGAATCTTGCTCAAGGTAGTTCATGTAAGGGACAGGTAGAACAGTCACTATAGTCAGTAACTTACTATGTAACTGCTGACACCCCAAGGCACTCCTGTTCCAGTGTAAGCCTAGCTCTCCTGGTCTTTTTCTGCCTTCTCACTCTTTCTCATAGTCAGCTTTGTGCATCCTTTTTCCGGTTATGTAGCTTCTCCTTGCTCTTAGCCTCTCACTTGAATCTCATTGTCAACACAGCCAATTGCTGCTTTATGACCTGCTGAGTATTTAATTCTTTATGTATTTCTCATTTAAATTCAAATTATAAATATAATTTGGCTGTCCTGACTTGTTTAGGATTCCTGTTCAGAGAAATATATGACTAATTTGTGGACTAATTTATAACATGTAAACTGGCTTGTAGTGTCAGACCACTGTTATGAGCCATCTGTCACTTGTGAGGGTGTTGCTGATGGACCTTGAACTGATTTTCTTTTAAATGTAGCTTCTTTTGTTGCTGTTGTTACCATCCCTACCCATGTAATTCCTATTCTAGTGTATTCTCAGTAACCAGTTTTTGAAATAGATAATCTTTGCTCCATCTTAGCTAGGTTTCCTATTACTATGATAAAACATTATGACCAGAAGAACTTGGGAAAGAAGTTTGTCTTAAAATTCACAGGTCACATTCTATCACTAAGGGAAGTCAGGGTAGGAACCAAAGTACAGCCACAGAGGAATACTGCTTCCTGGCACACTCACACATGGCTTGCTCAACCTGCTTTCTTTGACAACTCAGGACCACTTGCCCAGTGTTGCATTGCCCACAGTGAATTGGGCCTCCATCAGTCACTGATCAGGAAAGTGCCCCATGGGCTTGTCTACAAGCTAACATGATGGAGATATCTTCTCAGTTGAGGTTTTCTCTTCCCAGATGACCATAGCTTGTGTCAGATTGACATGTAATCTGGCCAGCAGTCACACTTCCTGATGGTTTCTTTATGTCATTCACAGTTAAAGTTTTTGGCCTTTAATCTTAATACCTCCCCCGCTTTACCTTTCTTTTTCCTCCTCCTCTCTCAGTTGTGACCAGTGTATGCTTTTATAGCAGTTCTAAATGCTTTACCTTTAGAGCTTTCCTATTTGATTTGTTCCCTGCATAGAATCTTGTATGTGTGGCTCACTGTCTTCCTTCAGTGCTCAAATATCACTTTATGAGTGAATTGTTCCTTAGATATTCTGTTTCAAACAACACCTGTTATTTTTCACCTCCAATGCTTTTTCCTTTCTCCTTTAGAAAATATATCAACATAATTGTCATATACAGTATCTAATTTGTCTTTCTTCCATTATTAGTATATAAGTGCAATGAGAGCAATGAATTTTTTTGGCACATAGACACCAATAAATATTTGTTATAAATTTTCTGAATTAACTCTGTTAAATTTGATTAAGTATATTTACATTTATAGATATAAATTTATAAGCAAAGTAATTTTAATTAATTATTCCTAAGTAATTGCAAGTGTAATTAAAGAAGCTGTGGCTACGTAACACTGTCCTCCAGCTGACTCGCTTGGTCATTGTTCCTCTCCACCCCGAGAGAGTGTTCCAGCATCTCCTCAGAATCTAATCCAGGAAAACAAGGTTAATGGTTTTAAGTGATGGAGCCACGAGTTAGTACTTGAAATAAGAACGAAATTCTGGACGTTTGCTTATTTAAGTACAAAGAGAGCTTTTCTTGACAGTCATTTGCAGCACAGCCACCTTCTGCATTCCTACAGGTCATGTTGGTTAAAAGAGAGTGGTCTTATTTCAATCACAAGCCTGTTTCAGTGTTGGCTGCACAGGTGGGTACAGGTATCAGCCTTAGAAGCTAACAACTCAGCTGTTGGTTGGCTGACTTTTAAAGGCAGGGCTTGTCACTGACTGGCTTCTAGAAGTATATTCACTGACATGAATTGTTACTCATCTATTAGGTAGTGTTTACTTGTTACCATGGCTACAAAACTATCATTAATTGGCTAGATCAATTTAAAGACCATTTTAGTGGTTCTAACCATGACTATAGAGAACACCTCACCTGACATTGGGGACAGGAATTAAGTCTCTACCTGAGAATGATCTCAGATTTCAATATTAATAAAATCCCATTAAGTAAAACACTTAACTTTCGATATCAGTAGGAATGTGGCCGTGTCATATGTCTGAAAGAGGACAACTATTAAAAGTGAATATACATGCTATATGAATATGATGGTATCTAGATAGTCGCTACATTACAAAGTCAAAGATTTGATAGATTAATTTTTTGGTTTTTGATATTTTTTCCCCCTAAGACAAGTCTCACTCTGCAGCCCTAGCTGATTTGGAACTCCTTATGTAGACCAAGCTGGCTTAACTCACAGAGATCCTCCTACCTCTGCTTCCTGAGATTAATGGTATGCACTACCGTGACAGGCTTGATAGACAAATTTAAAGAGATGAAAACTCAGAAAGACTTTCAGATATAATAATAGGCACAAGAAAAGAAAGGAGAGGCAGTCAGTAGGGAGGGACACACAGCTATTGAGTTTGTTCAGTCTCTGCTGTTTGTACCGTCATGTGGCGTTGTATAGATTTATGTTCTATGTTGCTCATTTGACCAGAAAGCACCATGTAAGCAGGAACTATCACCTAAATATCTCTAAGACCCCTAAATAACCTATACAACACTTCACATGTAGAAATGTTCACGTGAGAAATGTTTGCTGTTCAAATGGAATTTTCTTGGGTTAGTTTTGCTTATTTTGCCGCATAAAGCCATACAGCCTGAGTAGGAATTAGCTGTTCTTCACCACTACGGCTGTAAGGTGCTTTGTTTTCTACTTAAGTATCTTTTCATTTGAATTCTCTTTAGCTCCTGAGGAAATTGCAGACTTGGCATTTTTGATGCGACCATCTTCTATAATCAGAGTCACTGGTCAGAGTGCAGTGTTGCCATGTGTTGCCTCAGGGCTTCCTGTTCCAGTCATTAGATGGATGAAAAACAAAGAAGTGCTTGACACAGAAAGGTAAATACTGCCTGCTTAAGAGCTCTTCGTAGCCTTAGCTGACTTAGTCTAATGCTATTTGGAGTATCAGTACATTAAAAAAAAAAAAAAGACTGCTTTGTTTAAGCACACTAGGGTTTTCATATGTCATCTTTGAAATGTATTTTTATGCTGTATCTGACTATGATGTTTAAAGAAAAGGCATGCTTTCCAGACAGTAGCGGGGGTTGATGTTGTTGCTGCTGCTCTGGTTAAGCTTCACTCAGCTTTTGGGGCCTCATTTCCCTAGAGTGTTGCGTGAGCTGCCAGATCTGACCAGGCAGAGTCATTCGCAGTCTTACATGCACTATGCAGTTTCTTCCTTTGCTTAGTGTAAGTAAATGCCTTCCTTCTTCCCAAGTGCTGGCATTACAAGCAGTTATCACACCTGGCTTTGTTTTGCTTTCTGAAGTCCTGACAAGCCATAAGCTATGTTCCCAAGTTATATAACTTCTACAAGAGTCTTCTCTGTTACTACTCATCTTCTGCATCCCTTGTCTCTTCAGTATTTTCTCAAGAAAACTGGAGTGGTAGTAATGGTTCAATTGTTAGGTATGCTTTGTTTTCAAAACATAGATGTTTCAAGCATTGTAAATTTACTGGCATCCCTGGCTTCTACCCAGAGTGCCCTTTCAAGTTTTGATGACCCCAAAATATGTCTAGGTATCATCAAATGTCCATTGAGGAACAGAACTATCCCTGATTGAGAATGACTCTTTCAGAGCAGTGTATAAATGCACAATGTATGCTTCAGATCTAAACTAGTTTTCTGATAGCCATGCTAAAGCAGTATTTATATATGCAGCACTGTTACAGTAATACTTTATGTGAGGCACCACTTAGAATGAAATGTAGTCCATCATGCCACAGCATTATGAGGGTATAAAAAAGATACAGAAGATTTTTATTTAATGAGTAGAAGTGAGGACTTTTGTGATCTCTGCCCATCTAATTGCTCAAGACTTCAACAAATAGTTATTGAATGATACTCGAGGTACATTCCTAGATCTTCAAACCAAATAGGAAAGAGAGCTTTTGCTTTTAGAGTGGAAGGATGAGACAGTAGTAGACACATAACATGTCAGGTTAAAGTACTCTGAAGAAACTCACCATACAGTATTCCAGGGATTAGAGAGAGGCAGAATGGGGTTAATATTGTATATGGAGTATTAGACAATTGTTTTCATAGAAAGGTAGTTCTCAGGGTGGAGTCTAAGTGACCAATGTAAGCAAATCATGGGAGGAAAGTCACACATTTTCCCAGTTTTATTTGAGGATGTTTTTTGACAGCAAGTGGTTTTTAATCCAACATGAATATGTTATGGTGAATAATATTTTTATGAACTCTATGGCTAAACCAGGAGACTTCAAAGAACAAGTGGATGCTTTTTTTCTGCCTCTAGTTCTCTAGGCACATAAATACTTAAGATTATGTTGGAGAGTCTGAGAAATGCTGCCTGTGTCCATCACAGAGAACTTCAGGACTTGAGATTGCAGTGTCAGCACTCTCCATCCTGGCCTCTCTGGGGAGTCCAAGTGTGCAGCAGTGTGTTTTGGCTGAATTACTGAGTGTAATATGAGAAAACAGAAATAGGTAATAGAACACAGAAGTCATTCAGGTTGGATATAGGTGATTATTCATAGTGTCTTTGGTTTTGCCAGCACCCGAGATGGGTTATGCCCAATATATTATTTAGATTTCAGACTTGAGATTTCAAAATTAAAGGGGGAAATGCCTAGAAATCTCAATAATGCTGGGCTTTCTAATCTCTGTAATGCTGACCTTTCTAATCTCAGTAATGCTGGGCTTTCTAGAAAAACAAGTATCTTAAGCATTAGGCATCTTTATTATATCTTTGAAAACAAACACACAAAAATATAGGTAGTTTTTTAAAAAACAAATGTCTAAGAATTGATAACATTTATTTAAATTTGTTCATCTGTATTCAGATAAAAAATCAAATAGAATGAGGGAAGTGGAAATGGTGCTGTTCTTTAGAGGATCCGAAAATATGAGTGCCAGTGCTCCAGGTGGGCAGCAACACAGTACACTTTACTGATGGAGTAGCACCTTCTTGCAGAGCGTGTACAGCTCTGAGTCCAGGGACAAAGGGCTTGGTTACCACACTGTGGGTGATGGCTCATACTTCCAGGATCACCAAGTATAGCAGTGTATTCTTCAGAGTTTCACTTTTCAATAGTTCATTTCTAATTGACACCAGCCTGAAAATAATGATGAAATAAATAAAAAACTTTAAGTGGCTGCTTTAATTGCATACCTGTACAATTATATTCCTTGTTTGTATCAGATAACTTTGTCTATTGATCTATTTCATAATTCTCTGGATTAACTAAACTTTTTAACTTTAGAAAAATTTGAGAATATTGATTTGCAATTTTTTATATCACTGTAAATTTTTGAAAGTACTCATCATCCTTATTGTAAATGGAGTGAGTGATGGATGTGTGCTGATTGTTCTCAGTACCACACCCAGGAGCTGCTCAATGGCGTCTGTCCTACCCTTTTCCTTCCTGTCTTTTTTTTATACACCCACCCCATCCTACCCCCTATTTCCTAGCCAGGTTACCATAGGAAACTTTCAGTTGGTGGCACTACCTCATGACTTGTCACCTCGTGACTTGCTGTTTGAGTTGACATTTTGCCCTCGATATTTTTCTTCCTGTTAGCAAGTCCAGCATGGCTTAGCAGTAGTGAAGTTGGTCTTAGATGAGTTGCAGACTTTAAACTACATAATTTCCATTAAACTGACCAGAATAGGGAGACAGGAATACACTGGAGGAAGTTGAATTGGTCATAAAAGTAATAACTTTTTGGGAATAGCTAAAAGTGCCAGAGATTGTGAAAATTTATTTGTATACTGTGGCATTTATGCATATAAAATATGAGCAAAACAAGCTGAAATTAAATTCTGATGATTTTTTGTTAATCTTAGTCTGCTTATAGCTATCACTATAACAATGTTTGTCTGTTATTATGTGAAAAGCCTCATAGGAATTATTTCCCTCATGCTGAAATGTATCATTTTGTTTGTGTGTTTAATCCAGCTCTGAAAGGTTGGTCTTGCTAGCAGGAGGTAGTTTGGAGATCAGTGATGTCACTGAGGATGATGCTGGGACTTATTTTTGTATAGCTGATAATGGAAATAAGACAGTTGAAGCTCAGGCGGAGCTTACTGTACAAGGTATGTAAATATTTATTGTGTACTCTCCAGATCTACTGATTGTTTAATGGTAATATCATAACAGCTAAAATGCAGACTTCTAGACTATATCACTTGAATTCAAATTCTGAGCCTGCATTTCAGAAATATAGCAATAGAAATTTTTTCTTTTCATATATGTGTATGTAGTATGTATGTATGTATGTATGTATGTCACATATGTTTGGGGTACACATGTTGGGGAGCTCATGTCTAGTCCTGAGACTGATACAGGAATCTTCTTCATCTTTTTTTTTTTTTTTTTTTTTTTTTTTTTTTTTTGAGGCAGCGTCTCTTAGTCAAATCTAGAGCTTGCTGATGAGGTTATTCTTGCTATCCCTATCTCTGCCTCCCAAGGTTTGAATTATAGATGAGTTGCCATGTGCACCTGACATTTGTGTAGGTTCTGGGGATCTAAACTCATCCTCTTCACTTCCACAGAAAGTTCTTTATCTGCTGACCCATCTCCCCTACCCCAATTACATCAAGTTTGTATAACCTTCCTGAATTCCGTCTTCATTATCTACAATAGGGGTAATAAGAGAACTTACTTTGTGGAGATGATTTTGAAGATTAAGAACTAATCCTTATAAAACTACCATCTCAGCATCATTGTGTTTCTGTTGTAGTAGTGATGGTGTTGTTGGTGTTGGTGGTGATGTTATTGTTGAGGAGGAAGGTGTGATCTGGGGCAGCTACAAGGTCCTGTACCCTTTTATTGTCTCAGGATATTTCCCCCCAAAGATGTCTGTTCTCTGATTCAGAACCATGTCTCTGAATGTCTGTGTTCCTTCTTTGGGATGGAAGGATTGCATGGTGTCTCTCCGTGTCACTGGGCTTGATGAATTGATACTTGTTTCTCTTTTAAGCTGATGTTGAGCATCTCTGCAAGAATACTTGCTTTTCCCTTTTCTCTCTAATCCCATGTCTCCTTCTTAGGTTCTCTGACTTAGAAGTCAAGGAAGATAAATGTGGCATATACACAAGCCTTTTCTTTATACCTGTCTGTCTGCCCTGCCCTTTTCCAATTAGAAAAGTGCTTCTGAGTGCTGATGCCCTTTCCTGACTTGTGTATGGTGTTGCTAATACTTGTTTCCAATAAATCTCTTACAAATCTTCTGTTAGTTCTAGAGAAACACAGCCCTGCTTGCGAGTGTGGAAGTAGAGGCTCCCTGTTGTTACTAACTTGTTTTATTTCATAATATCCATTGTGTGATCTGTGACTTGGTGGTATTAACTTGTGTGTTTTAACTTACATGAAAATTTATTTTTCTTTGCATATTTTGTTTATTTCAGAGTCAGACATAAGGTTGCTGCTACATTTCTACCCCTGGTAGTTACTAGGGAACTCAGATGTGTTTTTTGAGAGCAGTTTGGGGTTCAGTGTTGATGAAAGGACAGAAAGCGTATCTGTTCTCCCACTGTTTGTGGGTAGGTTTATGCTCCCTGAAAAACAAAAAGGCATGTCATGGAATTGACATGGCTATTGTATCAGATGAGCTTAGTCCATGTCTTTGGTTAGGTAGAAGGAGAAGATAGGGCATAGTTTTATAGTGATCAGTTTTGTTCGTCACTTCTGTATAGATAGGTTGGAAAAATAAAACCCTCATGAACTCCATCTGTGGTCCCTGTGCTTCCTTGGCGGATAATTTTCTTTGCTTTCCTGCATTAATTAGATACTTGTTTACCAGTCTCCTTCATTGTCCTCCATAAGTTTCTTTCACCTACCTATGGGTGTTACCAAGAGCATCAAAGGAAATGTATATGTTACACTTGTCAGCTGCTGGTACTGCCTCACTATGTTTCTTCATAAGGATTTTTGCCTATATGGTTGTTTTCTATTTTATTTTTATTCTATTTTACTTTTATTGTATGGGCTCTAACTGATAGTCTGCCTGTGAACTGAATATCTGAGTTTTGTTTTGATTTGAGGTAGTTCAGGCTAACACGGAACTTGCTAGGTAGGCAATGATGGCTTTTTCACTCCTGCATTTCCTCCTTCTATCTCCAAGGGTTGGGATTACAACCCTGTGCCATCATATCTAGTTATTAACTGAATTTCTGAAATATAGACAATATAGACATTTTAATTTACAACTAGTTTCATTTAAAAAATCTATGCCTGGAAAAAGTGCTCTTGAAATGAGTTTGTTAGAGAAAACTGCAAAGAGAGGTTTTACATATTAAATTTATTATCTTTCAGACTAATATGTTATTGGCACAAGAATAGGCAATAAAAAAAAGAACAAAGTCCAACTATTACTTGCAGTATTGTGACCACAGTTGTCAGGATCAGAGCCTGACCCTGGCAGTACCAACAAGCCAGGACTAGCCACCTGTCTTCAACAGGCCAGTGAAAGAGAAAAATAACTATGAAAAACAGAGAAAGAAGATTTACTCAATGTGGCCATTTTGTGATGAACAAATAAAGAAGTCTAGTGACCTCCACCTCTCAAGTCCTGAACTATGCATGCCCCCAGACCCGGAAGTTGTTCTTAAGAGCATCAAATGAAATATGTCTCATGTACTGGTTAGCTTCTAGTTTTGTTCCATTATTTTTCTTCATGGGGACTTTTGTTCATATGGTTATGGACAAAACTTTAGGGTTTTGTGGTATGCATAACTCAGCAGTCCTGGTGAAGGTGGGATCCTGCCCTTCACTGCTGACTTATCATTATCTGGGCTCCATTCTTTCCTGCCAGATAGTCTGGCATGCACAGAGAACTGTGTGAAATCTCTACTTGGGAGGGAGCTTCCTCCTCCATGAGGTTTCTGTGAGAAATTCTGTGTCTTGGGGGCCATTTTTTACTAGTCTGATCATCAAAGTTAATAGCTTTTTGACAGAATACAACTATCTGTCTTTAGAATATTTTTGTCCTGCTGGGATGGTTACAATTATACAATTTTAAAATATCAAAATGGAAATTCCCTTTCAAGGAGGAAAGGATATATATATATATATATATATATATATATATATATGTATGTATATATATAATTTATAATAATATATAAATATATTATTGAGTGTTATAAGTATAGTAAACTTTCAAGTGGAAGAAAATAAAGTTGGGTCTAAGTGTGAAAACACAAAGAATAAATGGAATTATATTTAATAATATCTTGGATGGAAGAAGATATCTTTAGAAAAGCAGGGGCTGGAAAGCTGGGTCAGGCAGTTAAGATAGATAGCTTGTCTTCCAGAAAACGCCAGGGGACTTGAGTTCGTTTCCTAGTATCCACATTGAGCATCATACAACCCTCTTATTTGGGGACTAGGGTTTATGTCTTTTGTTCTTTAATTCAGGTAGGTTTTGAGGTTTTTTGGATTAATGAGAGTATGATATAAATGATGTGTGACTTCTGAGGTTTATATTTTAAAGCCATGTATATTGTTTTTCTTATTGCCAAGAATAATGAGTAAGATAGTCTTCAATAAATTGTGCTGAAGAGCACATAGCCTCATTGACAAGACTAAGATTGGACTCTCCTCTTGTGTCATATATGAAAGTTATCCCAAAGTGGATTAAAGATTTAAGACTGGATCTGTAAAGCATGAGGGGGAAGTTTATTGATGTTGATTTTAGCAGGTGTTTCTGTTGGATATATATATCCAACAGCTTGTAAAGCACAGGCAACAGGAGCAACAACAGACAAATAGCATTGCATGGAATTGAAAAGTTACACAGTGAGAGATGAAGGAATCTTGGAGAAACAACTATGAAATGAAAGAAAATATTTTCAAACCATACATCTGATAGGTTAATATCTAGAATAGATAAGGAATTCAATTCAGTAGTAAGAAAACAACTCAGTTTTAAAATATGTTCAAAGGACCTGAAAAGACATTTCCTTAAGACAAAGAAGTGGTTCATGGATATATGAAACCAAAACTATGAATAATAACTAATTACCAGAGAAATTCAAATTAAATTCACACTTAGGAGAACTACTGTATGATCCAATAATTCCTTTTATGGCTGTCTGTTCAGATGAAATTCGATAATTGTGTCAAAAAACTAAGTTTACTCAACTGTGCTGGTTACAGCACATAAGTAGCCAGACTTAGAATCAGTTTAGTATTCATCGTGGATGAATGAACAACAAAGTTGTTACAATGGAAACACAGCTTTATAAAATGAAATCCTGCCATTTGCAATAACATGAATGAACCTGGAGGATATTAAACTAATAGTAATAAGCACAGAAAGACTGATTCTGCATGATCTAATTATAAGTGGAATAAAAAATAGGCAAACTTATAGAATCAAAGAGCAAAATGGTTACAATGTATTCTCTACTTGAAAATTGTTGCAAGAATAGATTTTAAGTGTTTTCACCATAAAAAACTAAATATATAAGGTAGTAGATATCTTAGTTTAATTTATTCATTCTGTGTTAATAGAGATCAAAACAATATATCTTACATAAATATATACAAGTTTTATCAATTGAAATTTTAACTGAAAACATTAAGTGTTTTATTTTTGTTTTAGATAGAATCTCTGTAGTCCAGGCACATTTGTCGTGATTCATCTGCTTTAGGCCTCCCAAGTGCTTAGTTCAAGTGTGAGGCATTATGTCTGGCTTTAAAATGTTTTTTTAAATTAGCTAACCTATCAGGAAAATTTAAAAAGTTTAAAGGTGTATATAATTTATAACATATTAAAATATACAAAATATAAATTGGCAAGACTGAACATGCAAAACTATAATCATAGCAATCACATGTTAGTACCTAATAGGTTATACAAATTCAAAAATAACTACAAACAAATCTTAAAATACAACTAAATAGCACAGGTAACAATTTGACCTACTTGACATTTGTATGGCTGGAGTTATAGCTCAGTCATAAAGTGTTTGCCTAGTGTTCATAAAATCCTGGGCTAAATTGTGAGAAACATAATGCAGACATTAGCATGATGCTGTACAGCAACTAAATTGTCGTATTTCATTGTTTGGGAGTATATTGCTTTATGTGAATCATCTTTAGATCCATGAGTTAGAAAGGAAATTAACAAAAAAATTTTAAAAATAGTATAAACTAATATAGATAGGAACCAGCAAAAGTTAAGGGAAGTTTGGTATGTGTGTCTGTGTGCGTGTGTAAAGTCAGCAATTTAAACATTAACTTCAAAAATGCTAAAAGTAGAAAATTTAATCCAAAGAAAACAGGAAAAAAAAAAGATGTGTTAAGTAACAGTTAGTGGAAGTGTAGGGGGAAGGCATTAAAACAGACTGTCAACAAAGCCAAAGTTGGTTATTTGCGGACTAATAACATTGATACATTCAGACAAGTCTCCCACAGCTTTGGTAAATGTTTCTATTTACACAAGTGATAATTCAAAAAGACTTACAACATCTGTCTGGTGTTAGGTTGAGGATATCTAGAGACTTTAATGAACTATTGATAGGTATATACACTGATAACACTTTAAAATACTCTTTGGAGAACTAGAGATTCTACTTGGGTTTGATTCCCAATACTGTAAAAACAAGAAACCTGTTTGGCAAAATCTATTAAAACTGTATATAAAAATATCACTATGGTACAGTGTAGAATGCTTATAACAAGTGAACAGGTACTAGCACTAAAAGTAATGCACGATAATATTTCTGCCACATTTATTCCAGGAATTCAAATTGGGAATGATTCAGATGCCCACCAGAATCCAGCCTGGCATTGTATCAGCAATGAAAATGAGCATGCTACCTTTATATTGAAAAGCATTGTAAAAAACCTCAGGGGCACTTTAAAAATAACTAGGCACTAAAGAATATAGTTCCATTTTATAATATTCAAAAACAGGCAAAATTATTCTATAACTTTTTAAAGTAAAAAGAGTAGTGATTACTTTTGGAGCAGGGCAGAGTACTGGCTGCATGTTACAATGCCAGGCCTCTGCTGTATTAATGCCTTCTTTCTGGCTCTGGATCGCAGAGCTCAGGCTGTGCTTTTCATGGGTATCACGTGAGGTCATTTCTCTTTCTTTTTATTGAGTACAGACAAGTCATTGTGTACCACAAAAACCCATTTGGAAAATTTTGTTTTGAGCCTTGTCCTGTAACTGAAAGTATTTTTTTTTTCTTGATGGGGAAAATAGTTGATAAAAAATAATTGGGGATATATACAGATATACATACATACATACATGTGCACATACATATGTCTGTGTGTATGTGTGTATGTACTATATATAGTCACACTTGTCTGACTTGTTATTTTTTTAAGAAGTTACGGCTGTAGAAAATGACATGGTGGTTGTTAGTGCAGAAAAGGTTATAAGTTCATTTTTCATCTGTTAAATATTTCACATTTACTATCTTATCATTAACTCGTGGGATTCCTACTCATGCAATGACGTGAATTCGCTGGTTGTGTATTTCCTGCCGTCTCAGACTGATGGTAACAGTTAATATGGGTCATGAGTTGCATTTGTAAAGTGCGATCAACTCCATCCACTCCCAACAGAAATTTTTCCATTTCTGGTTTCTGGGAACAAACTGACAATTTCTCAATTGCCGTTTTCATGGCAGTGTGAATACTGTGACTAATCTACAGTTCATGTTTCAGTCATCTCTTTTTATTATTATTTTAAATTTTGAAAATGCATATGGGTGTTTTGCTTGCATGTATGTCTCTATGTACTATGTGTGAGGCTGGTGCCCTCAGAAGCCAGAAGAGCATCAGATACCTTAGACTGTACTTAGAGACATGGATGATTCTGAGAATCAAACCCAGTCCTCAGAAAGAGCAACCAGTGCTTTTGATCACTGAGCTGCATCTCCAGCCCGTCCACCATCTTTCTTCAAGCCATAGCCTCAGACTGCTCTCCTATTGCTCATCTCATTTTGTTTCTTTTTTGTTTTTTAAGTCTCTAGCTGCATTAAGAAATTGACCTCCTCTTTTCTTCCCATCTCCTTCATGACGATCAGCCAGCATTTGCTGTCAGTCATGGAAACTTTCTTAGATGCTGCATAAAACACAAATTTTATAAAGTAGTGTATACAGCCCATCCAGAGCCTTACTAGTCAGTGCTGAAACGCTTACTGGGGTTAGAACATTTTCACATATTAGAACATTTTTAGAATAAATTTTATAATTAAATGTTGAAATAACTTTACAGCTATTTTAAATTAGTCTTACCAACTAACCATCATTCTCCCCATCAACATTAATTTTTTGATAAATTTTTAAAGTTGTTCAGAAGAATTCAGCATTCATATCATTTATCTAAAATTTTAGTATTTTAAGAGAATTTTTGTTGTTTATTTATTTTATTTTATGTGTATGAGTATTTTGCCTGCATCTCTGTGAACAGCATATGTGTACCTGGTGTCTGTGGAGACCACAAGAGGGCATCATATCCTCAGGAACTAGAGGTATGGATGGTTTGAGCCACCACGTGGGTGCTGGGAATCAAATCTGGGTCCTTCAAAAGCAACAAGTACTCTTACCTCCTGAGCCATGTCCTGTTTGTTTGTTTGGGTTTTTGTTGTTGTTGTTGTTGTTGTTGTTGTTGTTGTTTTGATACAGGGTTTCTCAGTGTAGCCTGTGTCCTGGAACTCACTCTCTAGACCAGGCTAGCCTCCAACTCAAGGATCCACCTGTCTCTGCCTCCTGAATGCTGGGATTAAAGGTGTGCACCACCACCTCCTGGAAAGCCATGTCTTTTGGTCCCAAGAATTTAATATTTTGTTTGTAGTTTTCTCTTCTTTGAAATAAAATTTAGATACACTAAAATGCACAAATACTACATTTATTTTTTCATGAGCTCCATCAGTTGCGCCTTCTTGTACAACCAAGGTATCTATAAGGACAGAGTATTGCTATCATAGCTGAAAATTTCTGCATGCCGCTTCTCATCATCCCCTTACCACTCTCAAAGCATCCACTACTGTGAGTTTTCTAGTATAAATTAGTTTGCTTCACATACAAGCATTTATATCATCTGTTGCTGTTGTATAAGGTTTATTTCACAAATCATAACATATTTGGGATTCATCTATGTTGTATTTATTAATAGATGATTTTTTAAATTGATGCTTATTATATACCAGACTTCTCAAAGTGATAGGCCCAGTTTACATTCCTGCCAACAGTGTATATTCTGGTTGCTGTATATCCTAGCCAGCAGTTAGTTTTCTGGTCTTTATACTTTCATTCATTGTGTTTGAGTATACAGTCATAAGTCTGTATGGTTTCAGTTTATGTTTCTATGATGATTAGTGATGCTGAGGACTTTTCTGTCTGTTGACAGTAAAGATAGTCTGATATCTTCCTTTGTGAGATATTTTCTAAAATGTTGTCTTCCTATGTAGATAATATGTAAAATAGCCATATCAAAGAGAATTCTTAAAATCCTATAGTAGGGAGGTTCTTATTTGTTGATACCCAAAAGAAACGGACAATAGGAAGAAAAAAATCAAATATTAATAGAATTTCAAGCTTTATGTCTTTAGATGTTTTCGCTCTTTTTTTGCTTAGGATTTGACATTTTTCTTACTGTAACCCATTGAAATTCTCTTTAAGTAATATCTGAAATATATAATTTATAAATAAATTCCAAATTTTTGTCTAGTTGAAGTATTTAATAATAACCGTAACTATAGTAAATCATTTTAGTATATTAAATACCTGTAGTAAACTTTTTTAGTATATTAAGGTTTTCCAGAGAAACAACCAATAGAAAGTACAAGTGTAAATAAAGAAGAAGGAAAAGACTTACTGTAAAATATTGGCTCATGAACCTGGAGGCTGAGTGAGGAGTCCCATGATCTGCCATGGTTAGAGACCCAGGGGACTGTGGCAGTGTGAGTGGTCTGACTAGTGCATGCTGTGTGTTCATATGAATGAAAGTCTAGTGCGTGGTGTGTGTTCATGTGAATGAACGTCTGGAAACCAGGAAGTGCTGAGGCAAGAGGAGCTGAGAGTCTGCACACACAGGGGGAAGACAAGTTCAACCTCCCTTGGCCTTTTGGTTTTGGTGGGTTGGATGATAGATACCTGTGCACATTGCACAGACCCTTCTTTTCCTCATACATCAACACAGACATCCCTCTCTGGAACATCTTCACAGACATACAGAGATAACATTAACCCAGGTACCTGAGCACCCTGTTGGCCAGTCATGTTGATACTCAGAATTTACAATCATAGTGGTAGTCATCTGATTACGAGTATTTAAATTAAAGTTGTAAACAGATGTAATAAAGTGAATGTTTAAATACCTTATTTACAGCTAATATTTAACAAAATATTTTTCTTTTTAAAACATCATAGAGAAACATGGCTACTGATCTGATGATGATTGACCAAGTTTCTGAAAGCCACCAAATTATATTTCCTCCTTAAACTCTTCCATTGTGGTGCTGACTATTGCTGCATTTGAAAACATTGGAATGGGTAGAGTATTGGAACGATGAGCCATTTTGATTTGCCAAGAACTTTAATTATAGTAGAAGTAACACCAAGCAATTTTCTTTTCATAGTATAATCCATATTTGTTATGGGTTATATATAATTACATGAATATGCTTCAGAATTATCTAAATTATCTTTCCTATTAGCAAGAATACGTTTTCACATATGACTTACATCCTTCCAAGGCAAAGTGATTTTTCCCACATCATATACTTAAAAGCATATTTGAAATCCTAATTTAAAATCCCCAAATTTCTGATTCCTAGTATAGTTCTGTTTATATAGTATATATAGTATAATACCACTTCAGTAGTCTTTGTTCTCCCCGGTGACTTTTAAGCTACTCCAGATAGGAATATTATGCTATGACCTAATACACAGGAAAGCACATTTGTCTTTACAAAGCAGTGCCACCAGAGAAGCACTATTTTCTGTCCTATACTTGTAAAATTTTATTTTCTGGACACATCAGTTGCATTGTTTAGGATTGCTAGCAAATGCTAATCACTAGAGTAAATCAGTCTTAAGAGGGTTTAATTATCGATCTGTCATTCTGCAGTGTCTCCCTTCCTTTAGTGTCTTTGCCAGAATTGACAATGCTCACTGGACTGAATTTATTGTTGAAGTGGGTCAAAACATTTTGAAAAATGAATGTTCTGCTTTGTATTCAACTGTTGAAGCTCATATTGAACAAAAAATCCAATGATTGATTCAATTCCTAAGAGCTAAAATGCTCACTTTCAGTCACTATGTGGAATTTTCAAAAAAATACGTACTTCAATTTGCATATGGAATACTAATAAAATGTTTTTGTATAGTAGACCAAACTTGAAGAATTTTCATTGATGGCAAAAAATTAAAAAAAAAAAAATGCCAGTGTGAGATTAATAGAGAAGACATTAAGAATACCTGTTCCTCTTTGGAAAGGAAAATGTGAATAGTTCATTGGATTGTGTTTTGGGAATTACATTTATTCAATGTTTTCTAATGCAATTGCAAAATCATTTCGCTAAGTTATAAACTGATACTGCAAAAGTGAAAAGTACATAGAAAAAAAGCCACCTTTAATGTCACCAACCAGAAATACTGCTTTTGCTCTTACAGATTACATATGTAAAAGTACTTATAAACAAGTTCATGCTTTTCTTAAAATGAAATCATACTATTTTCTCTTTTTTTTGCGTTTTTCTGTTGTCTATCATGGCAATATACAATTTTACATAGTGACATAAATTTTCATCATATATAATGACCTTATAGCAGACTAACAACTCAAAAAAATAGGGAGTAATAATGTTACTCCTAATGGCCCTGCTGCAGTCCTCAGCTCTTCTATTATAAGCAAATAGCAATCATAGACTGCTTAACTGATTCTGCTTAACTGATTAGTGGTGGCTACTTCTGAACTATGTTTTATTTGTAAAACTGGACTGCATATTTGGTTAAAGCAGTAGTCCAGAATGTTCATTTATTTATTCAGGCCTCATAGTTAATATTTAATGGTTTTTAGGGTCTCTGTACTGTAAGTAACGTAGTTTTTAACATCTTTGTATATACCCAATGATAGTACCTTTTTGTTATCCTCTTATGATTTTTCCCCCCAAAGACGGCTTGGTTTCTCTAAAGAAACAGAACTAATGGAATGAGCTAGTAATTGCATTAGTATGAATTAATATTACATATATGAAGGGAATTGATTAGAGAGGCTTATAGACTGCAGTTTGAATGGCTGTCTCCTGAGCAAAAGGATAAGGATTTGGTAGGTGTTCAGTCCGTGAGGCTGGATGTCTTAAGCAGTCCCAAAAAAGTCCTGGCAAGGTTCTAGTTTTTGGTCTAATGTTGGAACCCTGAAGAGGTAGGTTCTGACATCAGTGAAGGGATGTCTTAGGAACAGTATAGATGAACTTGGTAGCCAGAGTGAAACAAAGCAGGCCAAAAAAAGAAAAAAAAGAAACTGAGCTTCCCCTTTCCACATCCTTTTAAGTAGGCTGCCACCAAAAGATGTGGTGTTGTAGAAGTTTTTAATCCAGGCCCAGGGTTTCTACCCTGCCTTTGACCATTCAGTTCCTGGATAAAAGACACAATACCTTTACATTTACAGTAAGCCTTAAACAGCACTAGAGCTGGATAGTGATCCACCCTCCATGCTATTAGAGTCTACTTTCCTATCAATAACCCTGAGGTATTACTTGGTTCCATCTGGGCTGCTCTCAACTCTAATTGGCCAGCCCTCAGGGCCTGTTTTCCTAAACGCATCTAACCCACAGTGAATTCCCCCTGGTCACCTTTTTCTTCCCCTCGTGGTTCTTGGACCCCAAGCCCAGGAATCCTAAACTCCACCTGTGTCTCTTCTGCCCTTCTGTTGGCTGTCTGAGTCTTTATTTACCAATCATCTTGAGGTTAAGGTCACAGTACCACTTGTGTTTATGTGCAGATTCTCACCTCTCTAGGACAGCCAGGCCTTGGGGGGCTCAAAATTAGCATTAGAATACAAGCAGCTGCTGGGTGAAGCCTCTCAGAGGACAACATACTCCTGTCTGCAAGCCTAACAGAGCATCCTTAATAATGTCAGGGATTGGTGCTTGCCTATGGGATGAGTTTCAAGTTGGGACAATTGTCGGTTGGCCATTCTCTCAGTCTCTTTTCCATCCCCCATCCCTGCATTTCTTGTAGACAGGATAAATTTTGAGTTGCATGTTTTGTGGGTTGGTTGATTTCTATTGCTCCACTGGGATTTCTGCTTGGCTCAGAAAGTGGTCTCTTCAGGTTCCATATCCCCAATGTTGTGTAAGGTCACCCCCATCTATTCTTGGATGCCTTCAGGTCTCTGTCTCATCCTGGAGATGCCCCCTACTTTCTCCCTCCCTCCCGCCCCCGTCAGTTATAGATTTCTATTCATTTTCATGGCCATCTAGCCATCTCTCCTCTCCTTCCCCACACCTGATCCTGAACCACCACCACCACCCGTTCCCCACCCTATTCCCTCTTCCTCCCAGATCCCTCCCTCCATCTGCCTCTTATGACTATTTTAATTCCCCCTTCTAAGTGAGATTCAAGCTTTTTCACTTGGGTCTTCCTTCTTTAGCTTCTTTGGGTCTTTGAAGTGTATTTTATGGCTAACATCCACTTACAAGTGAGTAGATACCATGCATGTCCTTTTGGGACTGGTTACCTCACTCAGGATGATATTCTCAAGTTCCAACCATTTGCCTACAAAATTCATGCTGTCTTTGTTTTTAAAAGCTGAATAGTATTCCATTGTGTAGATGTACGACATTTTCTTTTTCCATTTCTTCAGTTGAGAGCCATCTATCTAGGTTGTTTCCAGTGCAGACAGCAGCATGTTGTCTTCTGAGAGGCTCCACGCAGCAGCTGACTCACACAGATAGAGACACCCACAGCCAAATAGAAGATGGAGCTTGGGGACACTTATAGAAGAATAGGAGGAAAGATTGCAGTCCCAGAGGGGATAGGCACTCCACAGGAGGACCAACAGAGTCAACTAACCTGGACTTGGGGCTCTCAGAGTCTGAACCACCAACCAAAAAACATACATGGGCTGGACCTAGGCCTCCTCACTCGTATGTAGCAGAGGTGCAGCTTGGTCTTTCTTCATGTGGGTCCCAAACAGCTGGAACGGGGGCTATCCCAAAAGCTGTTGCCTGTCCATGGGATATGTTTTTCTAGTTGGGCTGCTTTGCTGGCTTCAGTGGGAGAGGAAACTCCTAGCCTTGCAGAGACTTGAAGTGCCAGGGTGGAAGGATAACCCAGGGAGGGTCCCCACCTGCTCAGAGAAGGGAAGGGAGGGTTGTAGGAGGGGGTGGCTGGGAGGGGGGCACTGAGCAGGATATAAAATAAATAAGTAAAAAAATGAAAATAAATTAAAAAAAAAAAAAAAAAGGATTACAGGCAGCATCAGGTCAACCCACTACATTATGGCCCAGATTGAGGATGATGGATCTTTCAGCTCACATAATTCAATCAAGAGAAACCCTTCAGAGATGTGCCCAGCTGCTTGGGTTTTAGTTAACTTCAGATAAAGTCAAGTTGACAACCAAGATTAACCATCATAACTGCCATTGCTAAAGTAAAAGGTATTTATGTTAAATATTGACAAAACATCATTCAAGTAGATGGTACTGCTTCTCTTGTCCACCAATAATGAGGCAGTAGTGGATTCTCCACAACTTATTTGTATTGGGGTCAAGTTTTATATTCTGTGCAAGTGAAGCAAGAAAAATACTACATATATAAAGGTGTAAACTTAATGTTTAATATGTGTATACCCATAAAAAATCACCACAGGCAGGATAATTAACAGATTTATCACGCCCAAGTTTTCTAACACCTCTTGCTAATCTCTCTCATGTGCCTTTCATACTTACATCTTTGAATAACCGTTGATAAACTTTATATGAATATAGATGGTTTGAATATTGTTTGTGTAGATTTAAGTTTTTGCCGCATGACTTCTGAGGGTGGAAAATATACAAATGATCCAAAGTACATATTGAGATGACAGGGTAAAGCCACACTTAGCTGTAGCTTAAGTTGAAAGTTATTCAAATAATATAAAATAGTAACTGGACTGTATAGTCCTAATGGAGTATATTCTAAATGACAAATAGCTGCAAATATTGTTGGTATAAACATTATTCTGAACTAACCTTAATACATGCATGTAATTAAAATGGTATAAAAGCAAAAAGGAGGAGGGGGCTAGGATAGGGGGTTCTAGGGAGGGGAAATGGGGAAAGGGGACGGCATCTGTATTGTAAATAAATGAAATATCAAAAAAAAAAAAAAAAAGCCTAGATAAAAGGCAAAACTTTCCCCACCTTTGACCCTTTTTTCTCTTGTCTTTTCTCTCTCCTCTTTGTCCATGTTCTTTCCTAATAAAACCTCTGCCATGTGAAACTGCAATACATATATATGTATGTGTGTGTGTGTGTGTGTGTGTGTATATATATATATATGTATATATGTATATATATATATTTCTGAGACTGCAGAGCTATAAAACAGATGCATAATTATGTTGGTGTTAATTGGTAGCAGAAATTTTTAGTAGAAAAAAGTTACAAATGTTAGAGTTAAAAAGATTCATTTAAGACTTGTTGACCTGAATTTAATTGGTAAGTTTAATAGAAAATCAAGATACGTAATTGCTGATTTTGTCATTAAAAAGAGTGTGAAGGTAATGATCAGAAAATACTGAAAGACCACTAGTAAAGTCATGACAGGAAGGGCCATTGTGCATCCAGCAAGCCCAGGCTTCCTCCATTGTTAACGAAAAGATAGAACAGTAATCTCAGTGAGATGAAACACACCAAATGCATTTTAAAGCTAGGACTCATATAATGGTTTTAAAAGGCTCTCAAACTTGTAAGAGCTCTCCCCTACCCAAGACCTCTGTTCACTCTGTTTTAGGAGAAAACGTAGCTGCTACCCAAAGGCAGAGCTGTTAGCTAAAGCTAGCTCAAATTGTCTGCTACAGATGCTATAGATCCTGACTGTCTTGCAAAAAGCCACCTGGGATACTATAAGCCTGTCTGATGTTGATCAAAAAATATCCATTGATACGAACATGAGCTGTGTTCTAGATCCTGCCTACTGGGTGCTGTGGGCCAGAGGTGTCATATAGAAAACTACATCTGGAGTGAACTAGAGAAACTTTTGGAGGGGGCTTATCAATTACATCTTTTAGAAGCCATGATGTAGACAGGGAAGAAAGTGTACACTCCAAGAGATAAAATTATAAACACAAATTATTGAAAAATGGCCAAGTACCTACATGGATTATTCACAAAAGATTTTTTTTTTTTAAAGATTCCATGGATGCTGCATCCTTGTTATATCTAGACACACACTAAATAAGATCTATAGTGGCACTACTAGTCAACAAGTGAGTGTGGGTGGTAAATTCTTATGAGGCCTCCCAATACCACCTCTACAAGTCCCTCCCCTCACTACCTCCTCTAAGGAGAAGGGAAGCCCACCTTGGGTACCACCCTACCCTGGGACATCTAATCTCGTCAGGACTAAGCGTATCCTTTCTCACTGAGGCCCAGCTAGGCAGTCCAGGTAGGGGATCCAGTGGCAGGCTACAGAGTCAGAGACAGCTCCCGCTCTAATTGTTAGAGGATCTATATGAGGACCAAGCTGCACATCTGCTATAAATGTGTAAGGGTTCTAGGTCCAGCCCCTGCATTCTTTTTGGTTTGTGGTTCAGTCTCTGTGAGCCCCCATGGGCCCAGGTTAGTTGACTCTGTAGGTCTTCTTGGGGTGTCCTTGACCCCTACAGCTCAGTCAATTCTATTCTCCACTCTTCCACAAGACCCACCTAAGCTCTGCCTGATGTTTATCTGTGGGTCTCTACATCTGCCTTCATCTGCTGGCCGAAGTCTCTCAGGAGACATTATGTTAGGTTCTGTCTGCAAGCATCGCAGAGTATCATTAATAGTGTCAGGGTTGGCTCTCTCCCACGGGATGGGGCTCAAGTTGGGCCAGTCATTGGTTGTCTGTTGCCTCAGTCTCTTCCTTATCTTTATCCCTGCACATCTTGTAAGCAGGATAAATTTTGGGTTAAAGGTTTTGTGGATGGGTTGATGTCACCCTCCTTCTACTGGAAGTCCTGCCTGGCTACAGAAGGTGGCCACTTCAGTTTCTATATTCCATGCTGGTAGGAATGTCAGCTATGGTCACCCCCATAAATTCTCCTTAGCTTCCCCTGTCCCAGGTCTCCATCTAGTTTCAGAGATGCCCCCCACTGATTTCCATTCCCTCTGCCACCTTTCTCCCCCCATACTTGATCCACAGGGTCACTTAATGAAGAGCTACAGGCATCGGTGGCTGCAGAGAGATGGGGAATAGTTTTCTTAAAGGACAAGCGTCTTGATAGGTCATCCAATCCCAAGTGGTCAGTCGTAAACACATGTGCATATACAAGCAGCACTAAATGGGTTCAGTAATATGTATATGTGTACTAATATATGTGTAACAACAGTTACAGAAGAAGAGGTGTGTGTGTGTGTGTGTTTGTTGTAAACACAGGACTTAGAAGGAGAGGTGATGTAAATACTGTACTCACATGTGAACGCCTCAGAAAAAAGTTAAATTTAGGTTAAAGTTTGGGATATATTTGGGAGAATGGTCACTATTTGTAAATTTTCCTAATTTTATTTTATTGTCAGACTTTAGTTTTCTTGAACTTAATCTCATGGCAGATGCAAGTCCATCAATTTACCTGTGAATTAAAAAAAAAAAAAACTTTTCTTTACAGCTGAATAATATTCCATCAGACAATTAATTTTAAAGCTACTGTGCTAATATTTTAAATATATAGTTATATGATTTTATAAAAATAGGCAAATAACTGAATTCTGTGGTCTAAAAGTTCATTGATATGTGAATAGCTGCCTGTTTTTATTTTCATTGGTATCTTCCCTTTATATTTTAAAGTGCCACCTGAATTCTTGAAACAACCTGCTAACATATATGCTCATGAATCCATGGATATTGTATTTGAATGTGAAGTCACTGGGAAGCCAACTCCAACTGTGAAGTGGGTCAAGAACGGGGATGTGGTTATCCCAAGTGACTACTTTAAAATTGTAGTAAGTATTTTTTCAAAGAAGTACATTTTATTTCTGAAACTTTCAAGTGTTTTAAAATGTAATAATCAAAAGATATAATAGATATACCAATTTAAATTGCTATATATGAAGAAATAGAAAAGTTATAGAAAAAAATCATAGAATGTAATTTATTTTTAGCCTGTAGAGAAAGCTTTGCTCAGAAGTATTTTGGTAGTTTATATAAGATTACATAGCAAATCAGTGGCTGGACTAGCCTCAGATCCTACCAAGTCTGCTGTGTGTGCATGCAAGTGTGTTCTCATTGCCTTCACAGCTGTATTTAAGGAGCAAATCTCTCTCCGTCTCCCCCTCTCCCCCTACTTACTCCCTCTCTTTCCTTTCTCCCTTCTTCCTCCCTACCCCCCAGGGTCTCACTGTGTAGCTCTGGCTGTTCTGGAACTCACTATGTAAACATGGCTGCTCTGGAACTTACAAAAATCCACCTGTCTTTGCTTCTTGAGTACTGGGGTTAAAGGCATGTGTCACTATATCCAGCTCTGTCTTGAAGTATAGAAAGATAATCATTTTGAAAAGCTTGTCAGATATATATAAAAAAAAAAACCCTACAAAACTTTATATATTTATAAAAGAATTATCATACACATACCCTTCAAAGTAAGAGTGACCCCATGCTAACACAACTAACAACAACAACCCTTTTGAGTACATCATCACATAATGCCTTCATTTAATTCGCATATGTTAATTGAAGGAATTTTCAAAGTAGATACAAGCAAGACATGGTGATATTTGCTTGTAATCCTAGCCCTCCGGAAATGAAGGCAGAAGGATAATGAAGGGACTTGAGCCAGACTAGGTTTCATTGAGAAGGTAACAAAACTGTGAATGCAAACAGTGTTAACTGTGAAGCTAGATTGATATCTCAGTCTGTAAAGTACTTGCCGTGTAATCAGGGAGGCCTAAGGTCACGCTCTAGGAGAAACCCAAGTAAGGCCTTGAGTTGAAGAGCTACACTGTGGAGATGGCGACAAGTGGATCTCAGAGGCTCACTGCCAGCTAGCCTAGCCTAACCAGTGACTTGTTGCAGATCCCAGTGTGAGAAAAAAAAGTGTTAAATGTATTAAGAATTCTTTGTCAAAATTGCATTTTAATTGTATGTATTAGGTATATAGTAGGTATTATTACCTACTAACATTATCATTTTCTAATACCATACTAATAGGATTATTTAGATTTAGTAATAAGTATTAATGGCATACCTTAAGGTCTTTACTCAAAACTTACTAAAAAGCTCAGAAGTACTTACAGTGTTTTAAAGACAGTGTCATTTTATAAATCTGTCATGCAAGTAATTCATTTTTGTGGGAGTGTTTCTGATATGTGTAATCTCATGTAAACAAAAAGTGGTTTCTGAGTACTTAACATTAAAACCGATCTGTTGTGATTAAATTAGCATTTTTATTTTATCATTATTTATGTGTTTTTTAAATTTTAAAGCAGCGTTTATGCTAATAACAATATTTCTTCCTTCTCTTTGAGAACATATCCTTGAGGTTTTACACTCATGTTTATTAATTAAGTCATAAAATTTTATATGTTTTTCTTCTTTAGAAGGAACATAATCTTCAAGTTTTGGGTCTGGTGAAGTCAGATGAAGGGTTCTATCAATGCATTGCTGAGAATGATGCTGGAGATACACAAGCTGGGGCCCAGCTGATAATTCTTGAGCATGGTAAGAGGGGAGTAGCAGTGAGCTGACGAGCTTGTGTTGGAAACACCATTCCTCTAGGGTGCCTTGTGATTGCTAGCTTGTGTGGTAAAGCCAGCACTTGACACAGCTGCAAGAGAAAGAACAGCAGTCTAAATCATTTCTGTCACTTATAGTTACTTAGAGGGACTTAGCACCAAAACACTGGGGCTTCAGCTTGTGTTTGTGATTACTATTATAAATTGCACTTGCCAGTGTAAATGGATGGCTGTGTTAGAAGAATCTTAAGGGAGCTTTTATCTGAATGTTTTTGGTGGTATACTTTTATTAATAGTGTATGTTTTTCTCTGATTTTGAGAATATTTATGGGCTTTGGGAATTTTTTTGTAATCATATTGATGATACATTGGCAAGTCATGGGTTACTAGAAGGATATAAGTCCCATGCTTATTAAATTTGTGTCTTATTTTTGCATTTTTATTTTTTATTTGCTTAAAAAATAATTTATTTGTATGTATGTGTGCAAGCTTATCCATATGTGTACCATGTGCCCTTGGAGGCTAGGCTTCAAATTCCTTGGAATTAGACTTACAGATGATTGTGAGCTGCTTGTTGTGGGTGTGGAGAATCGAACCTGGTCCTCTGCAAGAGCAAGTCCTTTTAACCCCTGAGCTGTGGATCTCCAGCCCCTGTTTATGAGATGGGGAAGGTGGTATATGTCTCATCATTTTACCCAGGTATCAAATTTCTTGGCTTAATGTGATCCTCCTCAGTCTCTTGAGATTAGAACTGTAAGAAACATTTGCCGTCATACCTGGCTTTTAATGTTTTAAATGTCTAAACGTTAATTTTTTTATCATTAAGTGGTTAAGAGCACTGACTGCTCTTCCAGAGGTCCTGAGTTCAATTCCCAGCAACCACAAGGTAGCTCACAACCATCTGTAATAGGATCAGATGCCATCTTCTGGTGTGTCTGAAGAGAGTGACAGTATACTCATATACATAAAATAGTAAATAAATAAATCCTTAAAATAAAAGTTATGTGTATGTGTCTCTATGTGGGCATGCACATATGAGTGCAGGTGCTCACAGAATCCAGAGGTGTTGGATCTCTTGAGCTAGACTTATGAGTGATTGTGAGCCACCCAACATGGATGCTGGGAGCCAAACTTAGGTCTTCTGCAGGAGCTGTAAGTGCTTTCTACTGCTGAGCCATCTTTCCAGCCCCTTGATTTTTAAGACATATTTATGTAGGAAAACCAAAATGTAAGGACTTTTAGGAAAAATCCAACCCAAATTTTATACCCAGTAAAAGTATTCTTCAAAAATGAAGGTGAAATACCTTTTCAGAACAGAAACTGAGAAAAATTATAGTAGGAAAGATAAAGTAGTAAAATTCAGTGAATGGATTGTCTTTCTGTTTTTAACAAATTTACTTTATGATGGTTAGATAGGATGTAAATGGGTTTATAGCTTTCTCTCACTCTTAAGTTATAAATCATTATATTTAGTAAAAGCATGTTGATAGTTAGATCTTTAAAATTACTAACTTTACCCATTATTATTTTTTTTAGAAGTGATTCCTTAGAAGTCAGAAATTTAGAAAAAGACTTAATATTAGCATTAGTGATTTTAAAAGATAGAGAAATAAGGATAGAGGGAAAGACTAGGAAGTGACTTAATGCTGACCAAATAATAAAAAGAAAATAATTGTAGAACAAATTACTTGAAGACTTTTTAATGAAAAGTCTCAGGATAGAATTTCAAGTAGAAAAGATGCAAAACTAAGTAGATCAAATCTGAATTTAAAAGCCATACAAATACACTTAGGCATTTCCTTTCCCTAAATATTTACATTAATTAATTACTTTAATGAATGATACTATTTTCAGTGTTTTCAGATTGCTCTATGAACTTTTGCATAAACTAAGGGTTTTTTTGTACCAAACTCACACTTTCAATCACTATTAAAAGATAGAAAAGCCACCAGACAGATAATACTGGTGACCTTCTACTAATAACAGCATCAGTAGAAGGTCAGCATTCCCAGCTAGTCCCCAGCATCAGAGGAGAATGATGTTGTGTTACGTGAAGCAGAGAAGGTTCCAGCAGGCCCCATTGATATCCTTTGATTTGACAGGACATAGGCGGATGGAGGCTTGACTGCATGAAGGCAGAAGGGTGAAGACACGGCCACTTTGAGCCTCTTCGCCTTTGCACTCATTAGCACTGTGACTCCTAGGATTTACTGTGACTACAGAGCAGTTCCCCAAACCTCGCCCCCATGTACCCTTGTTTGTGTGGGGTTTTTGCTGCTTTGTTTTTTTTTAACAAACTCATTAATATTTTACAAGGAAATGTTTAAGAATGGGCTAGATCAAGCTTGACAGAGTGTATACCTTAGAGGTTGGATCCATCCTATTTCCTGTATTTTTCATTGGAACATAGATATACACATTTGGTCACAGATTATCTATATCTTATTTGTGGTTATTTCACACTGTAATGACAAAAAGTCAGTAGTTTAGAGAGAGACCAAATGACCGGTAAAACCTAAAATACTTTCTTGTCCTTTATAGAAAATGTTTTGCCAACTACTAGACTACATCACAGACGTTAATAGTTTGTGATACTAACTTATTTCTCTTCAGTGAAAGTCTATTTCACATAAGACTTTTTAAAGGGAAAATTGAAGTAGAAGAACGTAGAAGACAAAAGAGAAGTAAAAGTATTAAACACAAGGATAGGAGCAGCACTGCAGATCCAGGAGGATGTGCACGGCGAGTCCATGGAGGGCTGCTGGGGAGAAGTAGGGACTGCAGACAGTGTCTAGAACATCCTTCTGGCACAGCCTAGAGCAGCACAGTGTGGGTGACCTGGGAGGTATTCTTTATGTTCACACCCTTGGCTTCAAAATGTTGAAGGTATTTGAACATCTCCAACATAGTCTTATTTTTATGTGAGAAATTTTCTGATTCCCACACGAAATGTGTGACTGTGTGTATCAACTGTTGGCCTTCTGGAACAGTAAATGAAATTTCATAATTACAACTAAAATATATGAGACATTTTATGTCAGATCATCAAAAAGTACAATTTCTTACAGAATTAATAGGTAGAATTTTAGAAGCATTGTTTCAACATTTGCTTAATCAAAATATTTAAAATGTAAGATGGAACTGGCATGACCATTCAGTGGGTAAAGGCATCTGCCATCAAGCCTGGGGAGTTCAGTCCCTAGAGCCCATATAATGGAAGGAGAAAAAAAAATTGCTTCAAGCTGTCCTCTGATTTTCATACCCATTTTCATATGCATGTTGTACCTGTCCACACTACACGTGTACATAAATGCACAATTAAATAAGCAAAATGTAATAATTTTAAAAATACAGTAAAATAGATTTAAAATATTAATATCAAACTTGCATTTTCAGTAAGGGCGAGATACTTTCTTTGTTGTTACTTGTTTTGATGTTGCTATTGGCAGTTTAACTTGTCTTGAGATCTCTTCCTTAGTGGCGAGCTCACCACCCTTAGCCTTCTTAGTGCTGTGGGTTCTATGGCATACCACCATGTCTGACAACAGCAACTCTCAGTTTTAAAGACTTTTAAAATATTTAATTGAACATAAAATGGAATTACTTCTGAATTATGATATTTCAAATTAACACTTGTTTTTAATAATTGTCTGTCGAGTGATTTTTTTTAATTGTCAGTAAAATTACTACAGCTTAGTAGGGTGGTGTTGGGGTTACGTTCCTGTAACCCTAGCACTTGGAAGTCAGAGGTAGGAAGATTCTGAGTTCCAAGCCAATCTGGGACTTCACAGGGAGAATATATCTCAGTTAGATAGATGGGTGGATGGACAGACGGATACAGATACATTAAAGGTAGCAAAACATGAGGGCAAATATTATTAACTTTTCATTGTCTTTCCTTCCTGCTTGTTTACATTTAAAATTTTCCTTTAATTTTTCCTGTAAGACTGAAATGTAATAAACATAGAAATACACTTTTTAAATGTATATCCTGTCAGTGGGTCTAATAATTGGCACTATTTTTTGCTGCAGAAGGGAAGAAGGGCTGATGAAAGGAAGTGACATGAACTTGTTTATAGTAAAGGAAATTCACACTTTACCAACACATTAAATGACTTCTAGGACAGCATGGCCTTGGTAGATAAGAATGCATACTGAGTATTATGAGTGACTGTGTTTTCATTTTATTTGACTGAAATATCTGTCAAAAAATTCCATATCGTTCTGAGGTTACTGAATGATAGATGTTCTGGAAAAGGTGACTAAAAGCTTGGCACAATTAAAAGTTGGCTACATAGCAAGAAATCATTAGTCAGTAGTGGAATATTTTAAATCTAAAACACTACTTGCAAAGGTTAGTGTTGATCAAAGGGTTAATTCTCATTTATTCCTTTGCTTTTGTACTAGTAATTATAATTTTAGTAAAAGTGTATAATTTGACTCTTAATTGTGCTTCCTGTATCTAGGCACTTTCTTGTTTTTGTTTTTAAGACTCTCACTTTATAACCCAGACAGGCCTGGAATTCACTACATAGCCTAGGCTGGCCTCGGGTTCACAGAACTCCTTCTGCATCACATTTGTGAGTGCTAGCATTAGTCAGGTACACACCCACCTCAAGTCTAGGAATAATTTACCATTTAGCTGAGTTTGATGGAACCATCTTTCAACTCCAGCATTTAGGAGACAAAGACAATAGGATTGCAAGTTCAAGGCCAGCCTGCGACACATAGACTCTCATATAAGAAAAGAGAAAAAATTTAGCATACAT